>NC_056730.1:443203127-443205627 GCF_019279795.1 Protopterus annectens
CAGTGACCGTCGTGCATGTTCCCGGTCCCACGTCCTGCAAGGGATGTAATGTAATCCCGAAGGCATGAATAATGCATGTCAGATGCAGGTCATCAGATCATGTTTAGCACACGTTAGCAGGAATATGCATTGCCCAGTGCTGGTAAGTGTAATTTAAATATGACTATACGGATATACGGAAACAGGGCTAAAGCTTCTCTGAATATCGTGCAGATCACGGTCAATGATGTCCAGAACAGGTGAAACCAGTGTTATTCACCCCTGTACTAATAGCACCTGCTCTGAAGGGTAAAACGACCACTGCCAGGAGTAAAACACGCAATCATGTATACAATCACCTAACACTATGGTAGCCAAGATGTAATGTGACAGGTTCAGACACAAACGTGCGGTGTCCAGGAAACAGTATACACCAACAAGTAGACCATGAAAGGTGTATTTTGCCTGTCACTTTCTCTGTCAGAGATATATATATATATATATATATATATATATATATATATATATATATATATAATACAGATAGAAAGGGTGATAGGGAGATATATGTTGATATATACGGATTCACAGATATCTGCAAATATATAGATAGGTCAACGACATTCATAAAACCTTGGAGGTACAAATAAATAGGATACTGCCAACTATGGAATGTGTCACATATTGACACGTGTATCCACGAGGCTGAAAGACTGAAAGAACACAGTACCGGAACACTAGAACCGCGAGTAATATTATCATGATATGAAGGGACATTTAGTTACCGCTGCCGGTGTTGTGGTCCACGTAGGTACTGTGTTCAACTGTGTTTGTGATTGCCATCGTCTGTGTATGTGTGTGTTGAGGGTGTCGTGTGAGTTTCCATGTGACTGTAATGTGTGTGTGTGTGTGTGTGTGTGTGTGTGTGTGTGTGTGTGTGTGTGTGTCTGCATCGTGTGTCTGTTATTGCCAACTCGGAGGTAGATCATTACGGTAGGTGTGGTTATAGCTAGCCGTAGGCATACGGTTACCACCTGTCCCACATTAGGAGGGACAGCCCCTCCCTGGGCAGTTGTGTCCTGACATAAAACATTACAAAGGGCAACTGTCCGAGATTGTAGGACATTATTATGTCCCATATATTATGTAATAGTTGCATTAAATAGTTATGCCTGTATGTAAGAAACGTAAATGTTACATGCAATATGATAAGTAGCCAAAGTCCTACAACAATAAGTATGTATTGAGGATAAAATTATGTGCTATCCTGTGTACTGACTGTGGGTATGTGTTGGCCTGTAAACACCGATGTGTGTCCAATGTCACAATGGCCATTTGAAAAGGTGGCAACCCATGCCAAAGAGGATCAGTTACCAACACAACTGCAATGACTGCAAATATCTGGGACAGAAATACATGGGAATAGCTGTCATTTAGTAACATTCCTTTATATATCGCTGTAATTCCGGAGGTATGGAAGTATCAGCCTCACCTGCATACTATATAGAAACCAATTAACAACGGCCCAATGTATATGCCCGTAAGAAAAGTCTACTAACTGATAGCTCTTTAATTAGGGAAGGAGCCCACACACATATATGGAATATGTAGAAATGCAAGCCCCACAAACCTGTATATGCTACGTACACCCACCTACATCCTCCACACACTAAACTATAGCAATATAGACTGTAATTACAGCACAAACATCCAGTCAGTCAATTACATCTGCAGAAGCGTTAACATACCTTGTGATAGACACATTTAAAGGCACCATGTGAAATCGTAGCCATTGTATAATGGAACAAACGACGATGTTACAGGTTTTGTTTGCAATAGTCCCTTATCAGACGGTTGGGATGACAGGTACACTCACATGTAGAATCACATACTCTAGCCATCGCACACAATCCATGGGGGACATGAATCCAAACTATCCATGTCTCTACTCATAGCAGTTGCAATTACTCACAACAAAACACAATACAGGCCGGCTCCCTGAAGGTAGGGCAAATGGGCAATGCCCACGTGGAGAATTCAATTATACCCCACTGTTGCCACATAATTGCCAAATGGAGTAGCTGCACAGCTGATGTGCAAGTAATAAGTCACTCAGGAACACCAATTGGTGGCAGGAAACCACACACACACACACACACACACACACACACACACACACACACACACACACACACACACACACACACACACACACACACACACACAAACACACACACACACACACACACACACACACACACACTCATTTTATTTGATCTTTCTTATTAAGGTATGCTGTAGTTGAAATTATCATACCTACTTTACATGACACCCTATTGTTTTTGTTAGTATTGTAACATTTTACTATATACCACTGTCCCCCACACACACACACACACACACACACACACACACACACACACACACACACACACACACACACACACACACACACACACACACACACACACACACACACACACACACACACACACACACACTCATTTTATTTGATCTTTCT
>NC_056730.1:443210627-443215627 GCF_019279795.1 Protopterus annectens
GTACCCTACACACACACACACACACACACACACACACACACACACACACACTCATTTTATTTGATCTTTCTTATTAAGGTATGCTGTAGTTGAAATTATCATACCTACTTTACATGACACCCTATTGTTTTTGTTAGTATTGTAACATTTTACTATATACCACTGTCCCACACACACACACACACACACACACACACACACACACACACACACACACACACACACACACACACACACACACACACACACACACACACACACACACACACACACACACTCATTCTATTTGAGATTTCTTATTAAGATATGCTGTAGTTGAAATTATCATACCTACTTTACATGATTACCTGTTGTTTTTGTTCGTATAGTAACATTTCACTATATACCACTGTCCCCCCCACACACACACACACACACACACACACACACACACTCATTTTATTTGATCTTTCTTATTAAGTATGCTGAGTTGTAATTATCATTCCTACTTTACATGATGCCCTATTTTTTTTAGTATTTTAACAGTTTACTATATACCACTGTCCCACACACACACACACACACACACACACACACACACACACACACACACACACACACACACACACACACACACACACACACACACACACACACACACTCATTCTATTTGATCTTTCTTATTAAGGTATGCAGTAGTTGAAATTATCATACCTTCTTTACATGATGCCCTGTTGTTTTTTTTAGTATTGTAATATTTCATTATATACCTCGGTCCCCCCATCCACACACACACACACACACACACACACACACACACACACACACACACACACACACACACATACACTCAGTTTATTTAATCCTTCTTATTAAGGTATGCTGTAGTTGAAATTATCACATCTACTTTACATGACACCCTATTGTTTTTGTTAGTATTGTAACATTTTACTATATACCACTGTCCCCCTCCCCATACACACACACACACACACACACACACACACACACACACACACACACACACACACACACACACACACACACACACACACACACACACACACACACACACACACACACACACACTCATTTTATTTGATCTTTCTTATTAAGGTATGCTGTAGTTGAAATTATCATACCTACTTTACATGACACCCTATTGTTTTTGTTAGTATTGTAACATTTTACTATATATCACTGCCTGTCCTCCACACCACAAACTCACACACACACACGCACGCACACACAGACACAGACACACACACACACACACACACACACACACACACACACACACACACACACACACTCATTTTAATTAATCTTTCTTATTAAGGTATGCTGTAGTTGAAATTATCATACATACTTTATATGACACCCTACTGCTTTTCTTAGTATTGTAACCTTTTACTGTATACCACTGTCCTGCTCACACACACAGACACACACACACACACACACACACACACACACACACACACACACACACACACACACACACACACACTCATTTTATTTGTACTTCTTATTAAGGTATGCTGTAGTTGAAATTATCATACCTACATTACATGATACCCTGTTGTTTTTTGTAAGTATAGCACTACATACACTCACACACACACACACACACACACACACACACACACACACACACACACACACACACACACACACACACACACACACACACACACACACTCATTTTATTTGAGGTATGCTGTAGTTGAAATTATCATACCTACTTTACATGATGCCCTGTTGTTTTTGTTAGTATTGTAACATTTCACTATATACCACTGCCCCCACACACACACACACACACACACACACACACACACACACACACACACACACACACACACACACACACACACACACACACACACACACACACACACACACACACACACACACACTCATTTTATTTGATCTTTCTTATTAAGGTATGCTGTAGTTGAAATTATCATACCTACTTTACATGATGCCCTGTTGTTTTTGTTAGTATTGTAACATTTTACTATATACCACTGTCCCACACACAAACACACACACACACACACACACACACATTTTATTTGATCTTTCTTATTAAGGTATGCTGTAGTTGAAATTATCATAACTACTTTACATGATACCCTGTTGTTTTTCTTAGTATTGTAACCTTTTACTGTATACCACTGTCCACCCTCCCGCCTCCCACACACACACACACACACACACACACACACACACACACACACACACACACACACACACACACTCATTTTATTTGATCTTTCTTATTAAGGTATGCTGTAGTTGAAATTATCATACCTACTTTACATGACACCCTATTGTTTTTGTTAGTATTGTAACATTTTACTATATACCACTGTCCCCCCACACACACACACACACACACACACACACACACACACACACACACACACACACACACACACACACACACACACACACACACACACACACACACACACACACACACACACACACACACACACACACACACACACACACACACACACACACACACACACACACACACACACTCATTTTATTTGATCTTTCTTATTAAGGTATGCTGTAGTTGAAATTATCATACCTACTTTACATGACACCCTATTGTTTTTGTTAGTATTGTAACATTTTACTATATACCACTGCCCCCCAACACACACACACACACACACACACACACACACACACACACACACACACACACACACACACACACACACACACACACACACACACACACACACACACTCATTTTATTTGATCTTTCTTATTAAGGTATGCTGTAGTTGAAATTATCATACCTACTTTACATGATGCCCTGCTGTTTAACATTGTATATACCACTGTAACACACTATACACACACACACACACACACACACACACACACACACACACACACACACACACACACACACACACACACACACACACACACACACACACACACACTCATTTTATTTGATCTTTCTTATTAAGGTATGCTGTAGTTGAAATTATCATACCTACTTTACATGATGCCCTGTTGTTTTTGTTAGTATTGTAACCTTTTACTGTATACCACTGTCCCTCACACACACACACACACACACACACACACACACACACACACACACACACACACACACACACACACACACACACACACACACATTTTATTTGATCTTTCTTATTAAGGTATGCTGTAGTTGAAATTATCATACCTACTTTACATGACACCCTATTGTTTTTGTTAGTATTGTAACATTTTACTATATACCACTGTCCCCCACACACACACACACACACACACACACACACACACACACACACACACACACACACACACACACACACACACACACACACACACACACACACACACACACACTCATTTTATTTGATCTTTCTTATTAAGGTATGCTGTAGTTGAAATTATCATACCTACTTTACATGATGCCCTGTTGTTTTTGTTAGAAATGTAACATTTCACTATATACCACTGACCCCCCCCCCACACACACACACACACACACACACACACACACACACACACTCATTTTATTTGATCTTTCTTATTAAGGTATGCTGTAGTTGAAATTATCATACCTACTTTACATGACACCCTACTGTTTTTCTTAGTATTGTAACATTTTACTGTATACCACTGTCCCCCACACACACACACACACACACACACACACACACACACACACACACACACACACACACACTCATTTTATTTGATCTTTCTTATTAAGGTATGCTGTATTTGAAATGATCATACCGACTCTTCATGACACCCAATTGTTTTTGTTAGTATGGTAACATTTTACTATATACCACTGCCCCCCCCCCACACACACACACACACACACACACACACACACACACACACACACACACACACACACACACACACACACACACACACACACACACACACACACACACACACACACAAACACACACACTCATTTTATTTGATCTTTCTTATTAAGGTATGCTGTAGTCGAAATTATCATACCTACTTTACATGACACCCTGCTGTTTTTGTTAGTATTGTAACCTTTTACTGTATACCACTGTCCCTCCTACAAACACACACACACACACACACACACACACACACACACACACACACACACACACACACACACACACACACACACACTCATTTTATTTGATCTTTCTTATTAAGGTATGCTGTAGTTGAAATTATCATACCTACTTTACATGATGCCATATTGTTTTTGTTAGTATTGTAACATTTTATATATACCACTATCCGACACACACACACACACACACACACACACACACACACACACACACACACACACACACACACACACACACACACACACACACACACTCATTTTATTTGATCTTTCTTATTAAGGTATGCTGTAGTTGAAATTATCATACCTACTTTACATGATGCCCTGCTGTTTTTGTTAGAATTGTAACATTTCACTATATACCACTGCCCCCCGACACACACACACACACACACACACACACACACACACACACACACACACACACACACACACACACACACACACACACTCATTTTATTTGATCTTTCTTATTAAGGTATGCTGTAGTTGAAATTATCATACCTACTTTACATGACACCCTATTGTTTTTGTTAGTATTGTAACATTTTACTATATACCACTGCCCCCCACACACCCACACACACACACACACACACACACACACACACACACACACACACACACACACACACACACACACACACACACACACACACACACACACACACTCATTTTATTTGATCTTTCTTATTAAGGTATGCTGTAGTTGAAATTATCATACCTACTTTACATGACACCCTATTGTTTTTCTTAGTATTGTAACCTTTTACTATATACCACTGTCCCCCTCACACACACACACACACACACACACACACACACACACACACACACACACACACACACACACACACACACACACACACACACACACACACACACACACACACTCATTTTA
>NC_056730.1:443223127-443225627 GCF_019279795.1 Protopterus annectens
CACACACACACACACACACACACACACACACACACACACACACACACACACACACTCATTTTATTTGATCTTTCTTATTAAGGTTAGCTATAGTTGAAATTATCATACCCACTTTACATTTTTTTGTTAGTATTGTAACATTTTACTATATACCACTGCCCCCACACACACACACACACACACACACACACACACACACACACACACACACACACACACAATCTCATTTTATTTGATCTTTCTTATTAAGGTATGCTGTAGTTGAAATTATCATACCTACTTTACCTGACACCCTATTGTTTTTGTTAGTATTGTAACATTTTACTATATACCACTGCCCCCCAACACACACACACACACACACACACACACACACACACACACACACACACACACACACACACACACACACACACACACACACACACACACACACACACACACACACACACACACACACTCATTTTATTTGATCTTTCTTATTAAGGTATGCTGTAGTTGAAATTATCATACCTACTTTACATGATACCCTGTTGTTTTTGTTAGTATTGTAACATTTCACTATATACCACTGCCCCCCCACACACACACACACACACACACACACACACACACACACACACACACACACACACACACACACACACACACACACACTCATTTTATTTGATCTTTCTTATTAAGGTATGCTGTAGTTGAAATTATCATACCTACTTTACATGATGCCCTGATGTTTTTGTTAGTATTGTAACATTTCACTATATACCACTGTCCCACACACACACACACACACACACACACACACACACACACACACACACACACACACACACACACACACACACACACACACACACACACACTCATTTTATTTGATCTTTCTTATTAAGGTATGCTGTAGTTGAAATTATCATACCTACTTTACATGATGCCCTGTTGTTTTTGTTAGTATTGTAACATTTCACTATATACCACTGTCCCCCACACACACACACACACACACACACACACACACACACACACACACACACACACACTCATTTTATTTGATCTTTCTTATTAAGGTATGCTGTAGTTGAAATTATCATACCTACTTTACATGACACCCTATTGTTTTTGTTAGTATTGTAACATTTTACTATATACCACTGTCCCCCACACACACACACACACACACACACACACACACACACACACACACACACACACACACACACACACACACACACACACACACTCATTTTATTTGATCTTTCTTATTAAGGTATGCTGTAGTTGAAATTATCATACCTACTTTACATGATGCCCTGTTGTTTTTGTTAGTATTGTAACATTTCACTATATACCACTGTCCCCACACACACACACACACACACACACACACACACACACACACACACACACACACACACACACACACACACACACACACACACACACACACACACTCATTTTATTTGATCTTTCTTATTAAGGTATGCTGTAGTTGAAATTATCATACCTACTTTACATGACACCCTATTGTTTTTGTTAGTATTGTAACATTTTACTATATACCACTGCCCCCACACACACACACACACACACACACACACACACACACACACACACACACACACACACACACACACACACACACACACACACACACACACACACACACACACACACACACACACACACACACACACTCATTTTATTTGATCTTTCTTATTAAGGTATGCTGTAGTTGAAATTATCATACCTACTTTACATGACACCCTATTGTTTTTGTTAGTATTGTAACATTTTACTATATACCACTGTCCCCCACACACACACACACACACACACACACACACACACACACACACACACACACACACACACACACACACACACACACTCATTTTATTTGATCTTTCTTATTAAGGTATGCTGTAGTTGAAATTATCATACCTACTTTACATGACACCCTATTGTTTTGTTAGTATTGTAACATTTTACTATATACCACTGTCCCACACACACACACACACACACACACACACACACACACACACACACACACACACACACACACACACACACACACACACACACACACACACACACACACACACACACACACACACACACACACACACACACACACACACACACACTCATTTTATTTGATCTTTCTTATTAAGGTATGCTGTAGTTGAAATTATCATACCTACTTTACATGATGCCCTGTTGTTTTTGTTAGTATTGTAACATTTCACTATATACCACTGTCCCCCCCACACACACACACACACACACACACACACACACACACACACACACACACACACACACACACACAAACACATATTCGATCTTTCTTATTAAGGTTAGCTGTAGTTGAAATTATCATACCTACTTTACATGACACCCTATTGTTTTTGTTAGTATTGTAACATTTTACTATATACCACTTTAACACACACACACACACACACACACACACACACACACACACACACACTCATTTTAT
>NC_056730.1:443233127-443251392 GCF_019279795.1 Protopterus annectens
TTGCTCAGGGCTCTTTTGATGCATCATTTACATTCTGATTTATCAGTTCTGTTATGCTACTTTAAATCACCAACTTTTATTTCTAGAACATGTGCAATGTGAGTTTGAAAGACACCAAAGGATTCTCGAACAACTGAAATGCACCCACAGCATTTCTCTTAATTATCAATAGACTGTTATGCACCACTTTTAAAAATAACCATACAATTGAGTAACCATAATCTATTTAGGAAAATATTCTTTTAGCCAATAAAGAAAATGCACTCAGATTTGCCGCTTCCAATAAAGCAACTGTTCTGTTGTGTAATACTGACCAAACACAATAAACAATAAGCAACAATGTTCCAGATTTTCCAAAACAAACTATAAAAAGATCTTAAAGTATGAAAAGAGTTAGCATTCTGTGGCAGCAATTAATTTTAATCTGTATATTGAATGTGATTAATAAACACAGTGATGTGTTTGTGTGTTGCACTGGCACAGATACCATTGATTTGTCATCTGAACACAAAGGGTTGTACAACAGAGGCATTTTAGAAACATGAGAATTTTTGCCTTTATAGTAACTCTTGTTTGCAGTACTAATAACCACCCCAATGGACAATGAGCGATGCAGTATTTACCCACTCCCAGTGAATTTTTTATCCATTCCTGCTTCACCCTCATGGGTAAATCTTGTATCATTCCCTGCTGAGCAGTATAGGTAAGTATATAGTATTCTTCCACCCTCACCATCCCCCGACCCTGAGACTTCCCTCAGGGACTTATCCCTCACCATCCCTGTCCCCTGAGACTTCCCTCAGGTACTTATCTTAAGTCTGTCTAGTAATGCTGCTTTATGTCCCTCTCAATTCATGTGGTAAATGTCAAGGTTCTGTGACTCAGAATGTCTCAGTGCCTTTACATATAGTTTTCAATGTACTTGCAACTCAATAACGCAGTATCCTGCTGTTTATACTCGCTCTTCTTTCTAATCTGATAAGTGGAAATATATGTTTTATCAGCTACATGATAATAAACACAATGCATAAAAATTCTGAGTTCAGAAGACTGCATTAATGATGGTGTAAAGGGTCGTATGCAGCAAAGCATAAGCTATGATGCAGTTAATGTTACACTTACTACTCTGACCCTTCTGTGTTTTGGCTATGCATAGAAGATGATGGAAGATGCTCTATAGCACTCTGTAATGGTCCGGGTAAGTGAATGTTTTCTCCTTATATCTTCACTGGAATAAAAGAGCTATGGCTCAGCTTGGATTTACATTCAGTAAAGACATTAAATAAATATATAAATAATATTTTCTTCTAAGTGGACTCCATTTAAAATGCCCTTCTTTGTGACCTTCTATGTGGTGCCATCTCATATGCCTTGCTGAACTCTAAATTGACCATGTCAATGCCCTTTTTCAGTTTTAATACTCCAATTATGCAGCAAAGCAACTTATATAGTTTTTAGCAGCATGGACTTTGAATTGTAAGCCATTCATTAATCTTGCTTGCTTTCTTAATCTGTTCTGGGCTATGCACTATTAATAAATGGCACACAAAACAATATTTTACAAGGAGCATAAAAGTGCATATGTTTCTCCAATCTAATTTTCACATAAGATAAGTATAAATGTTGATAGCATATATAAAGAGGAAAGGTTTCTATTCCATTAGTTTCCAAGTAATATTTATTAACTTATTTACTTACTAATATTTTTAACGATGGTAGAATACTGCTCCACATGGACCATTTTCAGACTTAGCCTGAGAGCATTTCTTACATGATTTCCTTGCACAGTAGGGAAATGGAGATTGAGGAAATCAAACCATGTATTATGGGAAGTAGCTAGTTAATGGCTCTTATCTTTAATCATCTGCGCTAACTGCTAAAGAGTATGTAACACTTCATTACAAATGCATCTCTTGGCTGCAAGTGCCCTGTGAGTTCCCATTATGTCCACATTGCACAGGCAAATGGTATATATCAAGCATTGACCCAGGGCCAAAAAACAACATTCTGTCACTCTAGCAAGTGCACATATGTACAAATCATACAAGCTACCCATATAATTGATTAAAGAGTTGTATGGTATTTAAAGTCAATGCTATAGAGTACCAACAATTTAACAATGTAATATCTGTATCCCACAGGTGATGCTGTCCACCCATTGCAACCCTCAGTGATGATCCTTACAATAAATGGTAATATATCCCACAATTGTCACCAATTTAAAGGTCATAGTACAGTCTTTAAATCCACGTCACTTGCACTAGTTTAATTTATAGGGGCTACAGTCTTATGATCCACACCTTTGACATCTAAATAATATGCAAGGGATGATTGGCATAAGAGAGTATGGTACAGTACAGTAAGTGTTCAATTCTGCCTGGGTAGTAGCCACACCTAAATATGCTTTATACTGGCTAGCTGCATGGAAGAGGTACAGTCATTGTCTTCACAGACTCTCACTCTCCTTGCTCCAAGCTCAATGCCTATCAGTGTCATTATACTGAGTGTAACTAAATGTTTTTATTATTTTGGCACATGTATATCTATATCTATATGCACAAACGCGTGCACGCACACACACACACACACACACACACACACACACACACACACACACACACACACACACACGCACACACACTCCCCAGGATTCATGAAGCTTGCGCCAGGTGCAGGCATAGCGTAGGCGGTATAATGCCAAATATGGCCATCGAGCGATTCAGGTACGATCCAATTTCACATGCACTACCAGCGTATGCCAGAACTGCGCAGCCCCCAGCTTAGGTATGCTAATCACCCCATGTGCAGTGTCGCACCATGCAAATGAAGGCATATAGTGATTCATGAAGTGGTGCAGGCATAGCGTAAGTCCACGGAAATGTAAAGCAAAAAACATGGTTTACATTTTCCCAAACAGAACATCGGAGCTATGGAAGCAGGCCAGACCCAGGTATCACAACATTAACATATGCCAATGGCGAAATACACAGCCAATGGCATAACAAAAGATGCACAACATGTAAATAGCAACATTTAATGTCATGTCCACAGTAACGCACAGCACAACCGCAGGGCATGTGTGCGGAAGCTGTAACATAAAGAAATAATGTAAAAATGTCATAAAATCGCAACATAATGGAAATCAGGTTTACAGCATAATACACAATGGTAGGCATGGAACACCACAACCAAGGTGCAAGGGTTGCTAAGGGCCTGCGATAGTGTTCGGCGCGGTAACTATGAATTAGTAGTCAATGCCATGCAGATGAGGCAGATAATACTGAATCGCAAATGTGCCGCCGGATGAAGGTTGTACCATACGGCGCAGCGGTATAACACCGAGGAGTGGCTCAGAGGAGATACATGACATCAGCAGAGGGGTGTGCCACCATAGCAGTAAGCACATTGGAGCAATGCAAATCTGGCCTGTCCGTTGCTAAGCAAAGCTGCAGGACAGGGGTGGGGAGGAAGGTATAGAATCGTTTAGCTGAGAGCACACATGGTGCCCAAAAGCGCATGTGTACGGGGATGAAAACGTGCCCGAAATCCAGTAATCAGATGCACGCGCCACGAACAATAGCACAAACAGGAAGGTCAGGGGAAGAAAAGAAGGAAATGCTGAAGTAGGGTAATTGGAGTACTAATGAGCAATCAACACCAATCAACCCACGATGGCCAATCGACAGCAGCTGACAAGTCTGCTTGCAGAACCCTGCAAAACAGGATTGGGGAGGCATTGGAATGCAAAGAAAGGAGGGGAAGTATTGGATTGCAAAGATAGGAGACCTGACACAGCAGAGGAAAGCAAACTGACAGCAGACTGGCAGTAGCACACATAACGCAAGATACGCCAGGTCCAGGAAAGTACAAATGAAAGTAGGCTGCAGGATGCACGCCAGAAAATGGTAGGTGCAATGTGCAGAAATGTAAAGGGAAGGTCAAGAGGTAATCCACGGCAGCCAAATGTAATTTAACACCAAAGGCACCACAATAGTAGTTCCGGCAGTAAAACACATAAGATACCCTGTAGCTACGATCGTACATACACACCCTATGACATCATCGGTGTTCACAGCACAATAGTATAAAGTGTGAAAGCACCCTACACACACCTGTGTATTCCCAAACACTGCACCATAGGTGTAAACACATGGGGAACTTTTAAAATGTACATGTTGGGAGCTGCCATAGCTGTGATTCATCAGCATGTTAGAGACTGACGGTGTTGTGGAGGATGATGCCGACAACCACCGCAGGCCTCGGAGGAGAAGGAGAGTGTTCAGACCAAGGGTAACCTACCAGGGGCTACATGACCTGGAGATAGTAGAGCATTACAGGGTGGACCCTACACACACCTGTGTATTCCCAAACACTGCACCATAGGTGTAAACACATGGGGAACTTTTAAAATGTACATGTTGGGAGCTGCCATAGCTGTGATTCATCAGCATGTGTTAGAGACTGACGGTGTTGTGGAGGATGATGCCGACAACCACCGCAGGCCTCGGAGGAGAAGGAGAGTGTTCAGACCAAGGGTAACCTACCAGGGGCTACATGACCTGGAGATAGTAGAGCGTTACAGGGTGGACAGGGACATCTTACAGCAAATAGTGGAGCTGTGCCAGCCACGCCTGAGAACCAGAAACAAAAGAGGGGAACCCATCCCAGTGGACATGAAGTTATGTGTAAGCCTGCGAATACTGGCCACAGGTACCTTTCAAAGGCCAACTGGAGATATAATGGGTATCTCACAGGCATCAGCATCCAGGGTACTACACCAGTTCCTGGATGCCATGTTACCACATGCCAATATACTTCCCCCAAACTCAGGAGGAGTTGGCCAGCAATATGTGCCACTTCCACCATGTGGCACACTACCCGGAGGTACTGGGTGCGATAGACTGCAAGCACATACAAATCAAGTCACCACCTGGTGAGCATGGTAGGCACTACATAAACCGCAAGGGATTCCACTCCATCAACTGCCAGGTCATGTGCAATGCCCAGGGCATTATCATGGATGTGTGTGCTGGCAGCCCTGGAAGCTACCATGACTCCCATATCTGGCATGCCTCACAGCTGTATCAGGTATTTGTCAGGGGGGACATCCCACATGGCCATCTTGTGGGGGATGCTGGCTATGCACTGGAGCCGTGGATGATGACTCCCATCAGAAATGCACACACACCCATGCAAGAACGCCATAATGAGGCACACGCATAAACCAGAATCATCATAGAGCGTGTGTTAGGGATGCTGAAATCACGGTTCTGGTGCTTGGATACATCTGGTGGAGCCTTGCAGTACTCTCCAGGCACATGTGCCCACATCGTCATAGTATGTGCCAAGCTACATAATATGATCCTGCGGAAGCAGCTGCAGCAGGGACAAAATGGTGAAGGCCCTCATAGCCCACCGCAATTGCCAAGACCATTACAGGCACAGAAGGATTCAGACCATGCACACACTGTGCCAGCCCCAGTAGGCAGACGGAGGCATGCCCAATATGCCTACGCCTTGGCAAAGAGGGAACATATAGCACATACTCTGACAGTGTAGGCCCCTACGGACTGACACCTCTCCACCTGCACACACAGTAAAATGGATGGCACACAAACATGACCACCTGTAAATTGTAATGTATAGGTGGCCCAATGTGTGACTCCTACATAGGCAGCCCTCAAACATTGTAAACACAACAGCTAGTGGAACACGGAATGCCAACACCCGAACAGTACATGAGCCCTACAGCATATGGTGGTGCTGTGTGCCTGTCACGTTCCCCGCCATATATATATATATATATATATATATATATATATATATATATATATATATAGATAGATAGATATAGATATATATATATTTGTACACATATGCATATATATAATACAGATAGAAAGGGCAATAGAGTGATATATGTTGATATAGATGGATTCAGCGATATCTGCAAATATAATAGATAGTTCAACGACATTCATAACACCTTGGAGGTACAAATAAATAGGATACCGCCAACTATGGAATGTGTAACATACCGACATGCGTAACCATGAGGCTGAAAGACCGATATAACACAGTACCGGAACAGTACAGCCGCGAGTAATAGTATGATGATATGAAGGGACATTTAGTCACTGCTGCCGGTGTTGCGGTCCACGTAGGTACTGTGTTCAACTGTGTTTGTGAGTGCCATAGTCTGTGTAAGTGTGCATTAAGGGTGCCGTGTGCGTCTCCGTGTGACTGTAATCTGTGTGTGTGTCTGCAACATGTGTTTGTTAGTGCCAAGTCAGAGGCAGATCAGTACGGTAGGTGTGGGTATAGCTAGCCGTAGGCATACGGTTACTACCTGTCCCACAGTAGGAGGGACAGCCCCACCCTGGGCAGGTGTGTCCTGACATAAAACAGTACAAAGGGCAAATGTCCGAGATGGTAGGACATTAATATGTCCCGTATAGAATGTAATAGTCGTATTTAATAGTTATGCCTGTATGTAAGAAACATAAATGTTACATGCAATATGATAAGTAGCCAAAGTCCCACAACAATAGGTATGTATTGAGGATAAAAGTATGTGCTAACCTGTGTACTGACCGTGGCTACATGTTGGCCTGTAACCACCGCTGTGTGTCCCGCAAGTGTCCAACAATGACCATATGAAAAGGTGGCAACCCATGGCAAACAGGCTCTTCTACCAACACAATCGCAATGACTGCAAATATCTGGGACAGAAATACAAGGGATAGCTGTCACTTACACATATCTCTTGATATATCGCTGCAATTCCAGAGGTATACAAGTAGCAAGCTCACCTGCAGACGATATAGAAACCAATTAACAATGGCCCAATGTACAATCCCGTAACATGAGTCTACTAACTGTTAGCTCTCTAATTAGGGACGGAGCCCACACACATATATACGGATTATGTAGAAATGCAAGGCCCACAAACCTGTATATGCTACATACACCCACCGACATCCCCCACACTAGAAACTAAAGCAATACAGACTGGAATAGCAGCACAAACATCCAGTCAGTCAATTACATCTGCAGAACCCACAACATACCATGTGAGTCACACAATTAAAGGCGTCATGCAAAATTACAGGCATTGTATAATGGAACAAACAGCCATGTTACAGGTTTTGTTTGCAATACACCGTTATCAGATGTTGGGATGACAGGTACACCCACATGTTGAACCAAATACTCTACCTGTCACACACAATCCACGGGGGACATGAATCCAAAGTATACTTGTCTCCATGCATAGCAGTTGCAATTACACATAACAAAACACAATACAGACCGTCTCCCCGAAGGTAGGGCAAATAGGCAACGCCCAAGTGGAGGATTCAATTATACCCCACTGTTGCCACGTAATTGGCGAATGGAGTAGCTGCACAGCTGATATGCAAGTAATTAGTCACTCAGGAACACCAATTGGCGGGATGAATCCACATGTTACAGGTATCGACGTATATAAGGATGACTTGCCAAACATTCCAACCGTATGCTCATACCGAATACCAGTTGAAACACTGTGAGAGAGATAGAAACGAAATGCCATAACGATAACAAGGTATGTAGAACACCCAATATGTAAGGTTATGTATAGCATGATCTGTATTAATTAGTTTTACTGTATGTATAGCCTGGTTTGCATTAATTAAACGTGTCCGCAATGCATAAAGTGGGGAAAGGTATTTATGTAGTGATGTCTTGCTGAGCATACTAACGCTTGTAGAAACTGTGCGTCCAGCAGTGGGACACAAGGTACACAGCAGAGACACCACAAGGGATGCTACATGAGGGCGTTAAACAGAACAATTCCATACAACCCGCCGTCAGTGGTAGGGTATGTCCAACAAGGACGTGCCATAGCAGGGGATAGTATATGTTGATATACTGTCACAGCACGCATGTGTATGGGCATATAACGTTAATGATATATCTAAGGTGGTCCCGCTGTGCAAGTAAGCTTTGCATTATGGGATACTATGTGAAATATGTGTAATGTATAGTATTGTAGGTAGATATGACAGATATTCTACACAGCATAACAGGCATATCATGCATACCACAGGTATCGTCTATTGGCATGTACAATAACAGGATACATATGGCTTGTAGGCATGAGACATTGTAATAGCATGATAGCTAATCTAAATGGAAGGGCTACCAAGTAACCATGCACAAAGGACATGTAATAGCTTCACAGGTGCATAGTGGGGTACTATGCAGTCAGGCAAGTCCATGTGTAAGCACAACTACAGTGTTCATACTAGTGGCACCTCTCTAGGGTAGTGTCCTGTGAACAGCAGAGCCATGTGTCACCTGCACCCCTGCACAGTACAGCCACTGCAGTGATCCCAGGCCTACATGTGTCTCCCAACCACCAAGGGAGGTATCACATGAACAGTGCTACTGAGTGTCCCTGCGTGATGTACATAGAACTTATGTTCCAAAGCATGGTGAGTGTCTGGTTTGGGAATGTAACCCTCAAGCACATCCCACTCATTGTGGCGTGTGTGCACATATCCATGAGCATGTTGCTCACAGTGGCTTCTGCTTATGTCACGTATGAGGAGTATATCCATTAATAATGTTGTGGACATGGGCCCTGTCTGATCAGCAGAGGTCACCCCTGATTATGTAGTATGCAAATGTGTACAGATGTGGTGTCCATAGTGCAGCCACATACTTAAACTGTCGGAGCTCAGTAAATGTCATGGCGTGTTAATGTTGTGGTATGTAAAGCTGTAGCTGTTGTGTAAGGTACACCCTAAATGGGGTGGTGTACCCTTGAATGTGTGCAGATGTCTTGAGTTCAGAGGTACAATGGGTGCCTATGTACCAGCTACACACCCAGTACAGATAGGTGTGGCCACGTAGAAGGATATCCACGCCACAGTGGCAATATGGTCACCACAGGAGTGGATGTGACATATGTGTGTACTGCAAACATGTACAATGTGATATGTATGTAGGGGACTACCACCCATGTGATAGTCAGTGGGTGAATGGTGTAATGCAAAGGTGATGTTCATGCACCTTGTGTCATGCAGCATGATGCCATGATAGTCATATCATGTATCTGTCACAGCGACACCGGTATGGATGGAGTCAGTATCAGCTGGTGGAGCAATCATGGCACCTTGTATGCAGGGGTTTGAAAACTAGGCAGGGAAAGTCCCCTGTGCTAGCCTGTACCACAGGGAAGCATATACTGAACATGAGGGGCCCTACGACTGAGGACTGTGGTATGCCAAATGTACCTGACATGTAGTAGATACTATGGTATGCTGGCCTCACTGTGTGTGTCCTGTCCATGAGCCACATTGCATAACATCCTGAGACATAGGGTACGATGTGCAGGTGGATGTGTATGTTGTCAATACCAGAATGGAGAATGGTGCTGAAAGGCAATGAGAGGACAATGTAGGATATGTGGACTCCCATACCATCAGCAACTGCCCTGGTAACTGTATGAAAGGAGTCCACCATGTGTAGGGGCCATGCTCTGGCCCTAACAAGCCCAACCCGGGTGGCAGCAAAGTAAGGGAGCCCAACAATGTCTCTGTGAATGACGTCCTTGATGATGTGCCCCATAGCCATGCAGAACAGTCCAGACAGGTGTGTAGGACTATAGTCCCACTCGTGCATTGTGGTGCCCCCTGTGTGTAGTGTGATAAATGCTGCTGTGTGCCATTCAGGGGCTACAATGTCTGAAACAAGGCTATTACTGAATATGGTGGCCTAGTGGGGAGACATGTCAGTCAGAGGTTGGTGGACATCACAGCCTGGGACGTTGGAAGGTGACATGGGGCCAGTGTCACAGGACATTTAGAGTGCAGGTCAGTACTGTGTAGGTGTGACCACGGGGACACCACAATGTTCCTGTATGGATTGTGGCCCTGTAGTGAGTGAGAGGGTGTAATGTTAGCATTGAATCCATCCTCCAGCATGTTGCCAATATCACCTGGGTCTGTAATGTTCCTGAGTGACAGTTGTATGTGACAGCAGATGTGGGTGTTGTCATCGACTACTGACATACCACCATAATGCCTGGAGTACACCCCGGAATGTGTCGCAGTCATGTTTACATAGCTAGTCTTGGAGTATGTGATGAGGGACCCTGTGGCCCTACCACGGCTGATCAGTGAGCCACCCCACCCTTGGGAATGTACACCACTGTGCAACAGCCTACACCTGTTGTTGTACATCATATGTCCATGGAACATGACCACCAGAGTGACGTCTGTTATCTGGTGTGTACCATCATGGCTCTGTGTGGAATAGCATGATCCATGCAGTTGTGTACATGCTAATGTAGTGCACTGGGGTATGTGTCAGCATATGTATGTGCATTGTCTATCTGCACGGGTGTCATGACGTTAACAACCGCTGTCAGTAGACATCTGTAGTAGGTGTTGTAGTACTCATGTACTGTGTATGCTGTGATGGGTGTGGTGCTGGGATGTGGCTAACAAGGTTGAGTAGCATATGTTCGGAATCCACCAATGAGGGGATAACCTCAGGTGTGTAACACCAGTCACATGGTGGTAGTGTTCATGTCAAGGTTAATGTAGGTCTTGGAGGTGGTGTGTATGGGTAGATCCAGCAGAGCGGAGGTTGTGACTCATGGATGTGTCGGTACATGAGTGGTTATCCCAGTTAAGTGTGGGGTAGTGTCGGTCACACATCAGTAGTAGCTGTCTGAGGCCCACTGTCCAATATACCAACAAATAAGGTATGTTAACCGTGGGGTATGATGTTGACTCTGTAGCTCGTTACAATGTGTATAGCGGTCATGGACACAGTTAGTTGCACGTGGAGCACCTCTGATGCATTGTGCTAAGTAACTAGCCAGGATGTGTGCACAACATAGTGGGATATGGGAACCCCCAGCTGTGGGTGTGCCAGTCCAGGTATGTGCCTGAAAGGTATGGTCTGTCTATAACCTGTCATTGCAGGTGAGCTCTGCAGAGCCTAGAGGCAGGTCCCAGTCACTGCAGAGATGTTTGAGTGGTGCATTATAAGGTGTGCCTTGCCTGCGTGCGTCACAGAGGAAGATGCAAGCATTGTGTCACATGACCCCATGTCGTGCTTGCCAGTTCCCGTTCTGCCGGTGACAGTTATTGGAAACTGTGCAAGACAGGCAGTATAGAAGCAGCAAGAGCCTTACATGTGAGCTGTACTCCCAGGGCTGACAGGTGCAAGTCATCTGTGCCACAGCATTGTGTTTGACCAGGTCAGTCAAAGCGGACAGATACCAGATGCTGTGGAATGGCAATAGGAGCATAGGCAACTGTTGAAGTGACACAGTCGGTCATTGTACAGTGGTATCGTGTCCGGACGAATTAAAAATGCTCCCCAGGGCGTGGCCCACACCATCAGGGCTATAAGACTGGTGAGCTATTGCATGTCCCTGCACACGTAGTCTGTGAAGTGGTATCACAGGGCAGTCACACTAACATGGAGAATGACAGTCACATCGTACCTGGTGAGGTGTGGCATGGGTGCATAGGTTATGTTGCAGAAGCAGTTACCAGACAGCAAGATGTAAGCGACTATCGCCTTGTGTAGCCTGCTGTGTGGAACTGCAGTGTGACTCCCTACAGAGTCACCTATGACTGGTGTGTTGTGAATGTTATAACTCCCATTGGCTGTATGTGATGGGCACACATGAGTCTGTGGGCTATACGTTGGTGAAGTTGTCTGCCATGATGGGGGCTACCTCTGGTGCCTACACTGAGTATGGAGACATACTGCACAAGTTGTCCTCGTAGGTGTGGCCAGTGGTGTAGATCATGTGAGACTATGTGATGGGTGGGGTGTGTTGCGAATGTTACACATCCTCAAATGACTGCAAATGCCAAAAAGCTTCCACAAACCAAGAACAGGGTAAAAGACACCAAACTCGAGCCTCGAGAGAAATCCACAGATTTATTAAGCCAAACTGCTAAAATAAAGACCGTAATAATCCACTTAAAACCACTGCAAACAAAGGGTATGTAAAGCGCTTTTTGTTCGGGTTAATACCCAAACTTCATCAGACAACTTTCAAAGTAAACTGTCTAGTGCTGAGGTTAAAGTAACCTCTCCTTTTTAAATGTACCTATCAAAAAGATTGTTGCCAATACATCATTTAGTGAAGGTACATAATGTCAATTTAAAGTTGTATTACGTTCACGTTCATCACTTTGCATCAAGGCAACATCGTCTCAAAATTGTTGTCTTCGTAAGTGTTGTTTTCCCCCCTGGGCACACATCAATAGCAAAAAAGTAATAAAAAATAAAAAGGAATAATAAGTAGTAAGTAAAAAATAAATAATAATAAATGATAGTAATAAATGAAAATGTAAAAATAAAAAATAATGGAAAAAAATAAAATAAAATAAAAAGTAAAACATAGAAAGTATAAAAAGAAAAGTAAAATTAATTTTCTTTCATTAACACCATTTTAACATTTTCACTTCAGGAAAAATTGCCACAGTGGCTAAAAACAAAACTATCTAAGCACAGTGTGAAACCCAGTTCTTATAATTTTTCACATTATAACAATACTTTAAACCAAGTAAGCATCATGTTGTAATATTTTCTTGTCTTCTGTGAACAAGTCTCAATCGACTAAGGGAGTTTTTTAAAAAATATCCATTAGTATTATTATTAGTACAATACGTTAGCGTCAGTAAGGTAAAGAAAACACACCTTATTGGTCCGGTTTAAATATTTATCAATAGCATCTTGCCACCCCGATAGAAATGCTCAAATAGTGTAAACCTAACTGTACATGGTGGACTCCTTTCCCCTCACTAACTTATTCCATCAGGAATACCTGATCCGTGCAGGTCTAATTTAATCTACACCACTCACAACCTAAACTGTTATTTAACCAACAAGAGCTTTGTATCAGCCCTTATGTCATCCCAGTGGGCTATTACCCTTATAAGGTGAAAAACTAAAGGCCGTTTTATCAAAGAAAGGTACACTGTAGTCAAGACCTCTCACTTATAGTGCTATATTAGCCTAGTAGATGTTCACCTCACCATTAAGTTTTGAATTGATGTTTCCTTACTCCCTGGTCACCTAAGGAGGCTTTTTAGTTTCAAAATGCATGCAATAGAACAGGAATCGTTGATTCCCGGTTCAGTGCTTGCATTAAGCCTGATCTGCCAGTTTAGTTCACTCTTCTCCAAGAGTAACTGGATCAAACTGATATTTACCTGTCCAGGTCCAAACGCCCGCAGATCCATACTTGAAATAACTTTGAATTTAAAGGAATGCCTCTCATTAATGTCGCAATGTTTTGCCAATGCGTTCTCCCTATTCTTTCTCCCAATGGCGTAACCGTGTTCGTAAATAGGTCCCTAATTCTCCGGTCCGTCTTTCTGACATAGAAAGCCAGGCATTGTTGGCACTGTGCAATGTAAACCATGAATTTCGTGTTACAGTTATATTTGCCTTAGATGTAGAAAGTCTCTCCTCTAATTCTAAACTTACTATCTCCATCAATGTGGGTACATTGTTTGCATGATCCACATGGGTGTGTACCTCTTCCAGGACTACTCCCCTCAGTATATTTCTTTTCAAGTAGTTCTTTAATATTTGTTCCATGCCTAAAACAAATCAGAGGGTTTTCACCTATCCTCTGGGAAATATCCCTATCCAGTGCTAAGTAACACCAGCATTTTCTAATAGCCATTTGGCTCTCCGGGGCCACTGGGGTGTACGTAAAGGTAAAAGAAAGTGTCGACCACTTATCATTCACATATAAAGTCCCACTACCTATCAGTGTGTTCACTCCTTGATACAGACGGTCAGAAGGAAGCCCTACTTGAGGTTCATTGTCAATAAACAATACCACTTCCTCTTGGTTAGTTGGTGTTCCTAGGAGGATGGGCTTATATATTCCCTTACTTCTCTGGTGCATTATAAGGTGTACCTTGCCTGCGTGCATCACAGAGGAAGATGCAAGCATTGTGTCACATGACCCCATGTCGTGCTTGCCAGTTCCCGTTCTGCCAGTGACAGTTATTGGAAACTGTGCAAGACAGGCAGTATAGAAGCAGCAAGAGCCTTACATGTGAGCTGTACTCCCAGGGCTGACAGGTGCAAGTCATCTGTGCCACAGCATTGTGTTTGACCAGGTCAGTCAAAGCGTGAGGGTGAGGTGAGGAACCCTAACTTACCAGGACCTGATCTACCACAGGGAGTAGACCAACGTCCCGTCTGGTCGGACCAAAGAGGTGATAACAACCAGATAGTAGAAGACTTTACATCAAACATGGCTACACATGAGGATGGTATTGCCACCGACGATATTGACTACAATGAGCACCAAAGCTTTTTCCATCAGGACAATGTGTACGACCAGACTGGTATACAACAACAAAATCAACAACAAAACCAACAACAGCAAAGACAAAAAAACTACAGGGGAAAAGGGGGGGATTAAGGGACAATTGGTTACCAAATCCCCAATACCAGCAAACGAGGAGGTACAACACCAGGAGCAACCAGAACTAACAACAACACCTTATGTATTGATTACCAACAAGGACTGTGATTTTAAAATTTATAACTATACGGAACATGTTATTGACCCTGAACTGATTGAGCACCTAGCAAAAGGATTAACCTTTGTGCCAACAGTGAAATTTAATTTAGCCGAATTAATGATTGATTTTAGACTGTTTGTTCAGAAACTAAACTTGACTACACTAATGGGTAACTCTTCATATGTAAGTAACGAACTGAGGGTGTCTAGTACTTATAATCCACCCTTACACCCTAATACCAGTCTTTTTGAGACCTTATGTGAGCATGAAATAAGACTTATAGTGCAAAGGTACAATAGGAGTTTCAACTCACAACATACTAACACTACTTTACAAGAAAGAGACTTGTTTAAAGCCCTTTGTAAACTGCCGATTAGGATAATGAAACCGGATAAGGGAGGGGGTCTAGTTGTGATGTATAGGGATGACTATAATAAAGGAATGCTATCCATTTTGGGCCACAACACTTATGAGGAAGTGAGTATTAACCAACTGAATCAGGCTCACAATAAAATTAGATTGTTTATCGGGGATTTATTTATAGATGGCCTTACTGACATGACAACAGACAAATATTTAACAATGATGGCCCCTAGGATCCCTCGACTTTTTGGCATAGCTAAAATCCACAAGGACTTGTCTAACCCTCCATTCAGGGCCTTAGTTGATGGTAGACAATCTATCACTTACCCTTGTGCAAAAGTTGCCGACCTAATGTTGAAAAAATATGTTGCAACTGAGAAACAAATATGCAAGGATTTGTGGTCTTTTTTAGAGGAAATTAACTCATTGCCTTTTACAGAAGAGGGTAACTTTCTCACAGTGGATGTTTGTGACTTATACTCCAGTATACCACATGACGTAGGGGTAGAATGGGTGGTTGAACATATATGGGACAGAGGGGCACCTGAGAATGAATGTCTTTTGATTGAACAGCTTCTTGACATTGTTTTGAAAAATAACTATTTGACGTTTAATGACAAAGTGTACTTGCAAAAGATAGGGGTGGCGATGGGGTCACCAGTGGGGGCGAGTTTTGCCAACTTAGTCTTGGCTCACTGGGAGACCAGGTTTGTTTTCAATAGCCAACAATTTGAACAAGTTATAGCCTATAAGAGGTACTTGGATGATATTTTTATCATCCTAGTGGGAGATAGACACTGTGCTGCAACATTCGTTGACTTCTTAAACCAAACCACCATGTTTTTGAAATTTACCCAGAACTTTCAGACTTATTCAATCAATTTTCTAGATATTTGCCTAAGTAAAGACTTACTGAAGGGGAGATATACAGCTAAAATTTATAGAAAACCCACTTACTCTAACACCTTTCTACACTTCACTAGTGAACACCCGTTACACCAGAAAAAATCAGTTGTAAAAGGCCAGCTCGTGAGGGCAGCCCGTATGACAACCTTAGATGAAGACTTTGTGACGGAATGTGATCTTTTATATAGTATGTTCAAACAAAGAGACTACCCTAAAGGCCTCCTAAATAATATATTTAAGGAAGTTAGGACCAAGAGAAGTAAGGGAATATATATAAGCCCATCCTCCTAGGAACACCAACTAACCAAGAGGAAGTGGTATTGTTTATTGACAACGAACCTCAAGTAGGGCTTCCTTCTGACCGTCTGTATCAAGGAGTGAACACACTGATAGGTAGTGGGACTTTATATGTGAATGATAAGTGGTCGACACTTTCTTTTACCTTTACGTACACCCCAGTGGCCCCGGAGATCCAAATGGCTATTAGAAAATGCTGGTATTACTTAGCACTGGATACGGATATTTCCCAGAGGATAGGTGAAAACCCTCTGATTTGTTTTAGGCGTGGAACAAATATTAAAGAACTACTTGAAAAGAAATATACTGAGGGGAGTAGACCTGGAGGAGGTACACACCCATGTGGATCATGCAAACAATGTACCCACATTGATGGAGATAGTAAGTTTAGAATTAGAGGAGAGACTTTCTACATCCAAGGCAAATATAACTGTAACACGAAATTCGTGGTTTACATTGCACGGCTTTCTATGTCGGAAAGACGGACCGGAGAATTAGGGACCGTATTTACGAACACGGTTACACCATTAGGAGAAAGAATAGGGAGAACGCGTTGGCAAAACATTGTGACAGTAATGAGGGGCATTCCTTTCAAATTCAAAGTTATTTCAAGTATGGATCTGCGGGCGTTTGGACCTGGACAGGTAAATATCAGTTTGATCCAGTTACTCTTGGAGAAGAGTGAACTAAACTGGCAGATCAGGCTTAATGCAAGCACTGAACCGGGAATCTTTTGCATGCATTTTGAAACTAAAAAGCCTCCTTAGGTGACCAGGGAGTAAGGAAACATCAATTCAAAACTTAATGGTGAGGTGAACATCTACTAGGCTAATATAGCACTATAAGTGAGAGGTCTTGACTACAGTGTACCTTTCTTTGATAAAACGGCCTTTAGTTTTTCACCTTATAAGGGTAATAGCCCACTGGGATGACATAAGGGCTGATACAAAGCTCTTGTTGGTTAAATAACAGTTTAGGTTGTGAGTGGTGTAGATTAAATTAGACCTGCACGGATCAGGTATTCCTGATGGAATAAGTTAGTGAGGGGAAAGGAGTCCACCATGTACAGTTAGGTTTACACTATTTGAGCATTTCTATCGGGGTGGCAAGATGCTATTGATAAATATTTAAACCGGTCCAATAAGGTGTGTTTTCTTTACCTTACTGACGCTAACATATTGTACTAATAATAATACTAATAGATATTTTTTAAAAAACTCCCTTAGTCGATTGAGATTTGTTCACAGAAGACAAGAAAATATTACAACATGATGCTTACTTGGTTTAAAGTATTGTTATAATGTGAAAAATTATAAGAACTGGGTTTCACACTGTGCTTAGATAGTTTTGTTTTTAGCCACTGTGGCAATTTTTCCTGAAGTGAAAATGTTAAAATGGTGTTATTGAAAGAAAATTAATTTTACTTTTCTTTTTATACTTTCTATGTTTTACTTTTTATTTTATTTTATTTTTTTCCATTATTTTTTATTTTTACATTTTCATTTATTACTATCATGTATTATTATTTATTTTTTAAAAAGAAATGTAAAACAGCTCAGTGCGTGAAATGTCACAATAAAGGCAGTAGGATTTAGCGCTTTCTTCCACTTTATTTAAAAACGTGAACTTCTTCAGAAAAAAGACAATGTGCCCTCCCAAACACATGTCTTATAAATTATTTAAACAGGATATGATGTCATAAATTCTCTTTTCTTTTAAAAATACATGTTACATTTCAAATATCTAAAAAATGTTGTAACATTAAATACTTGAAACCTAATGTGATACTTATAATAGATGTTAATAGTACTTCAATGTACCAAAAAATTGTACAAAAATGCATCTGTATACATATGAATCAATATGATCCTATGTATACATATAAACGTCCTCTCAAACACAAGAATCTTGACTACATATAATCATGAATAATAGATGTATATGCAATATCATGAATAGATGTGATGAATTAATATTTACACTAAACTATATAACAAAATATAATAAATGAAGCAATTTACTTATACAAGATAATGTCAACCTAGACCAACACTATACATGTGACACTATTTTAAAAATGAATCATGACAAATAAACAACGAAAAGATGAAAAGCATCATATTTAAATACTA
>NC_056730.1:443251892-443279392 GCF_019279795.1 Protopterus annectens
TTCATTTCCTTTCTATAAAACTCACATTTGCGATGTTTTTGGGCTAGTATACAGCTCAGCAAGCTCCTGCCTGTTGCCCTGCCAAGGTGTGCATCAGCAGAGTACAAAAGAGAGACTTTGGAGTGATTGAGTATAATTATTCTGCATTTTCTTACTGTCTTTAGTTAATTCTGCCTAAAACGCTGATTTTCTAGAGTTTCTGTGATTTAAAAAGCTTTTTTCAGCTACGTATTGTACTTATTTTACTGCCTGCATTTTAACACAGTTGTTTTTGGGTTTTAATTACCTGTTTAACTGTTGTAGGCTACACACTTGAGTGTGATAGCCATTTCTGTGCATTTAAAGTGTTTTTTGATTGTATCTGCTTTATTTTCTGAAAAAAAAAAACAAAATAACAAAAAACAAAAAAAAAAATACTTGTTTTCTGACCTTTCTAAGCTAGTATAGTCCAGTTTTTAGGTTAGTGCTGAATTCAGGGCTGTTACAAGTTTCTGTGTTTGCCCATACCTTACTAGGATAGAAGGACGTTGCTCTGTTTACTGTGAGAGAGGGAGCTTTGAGCAGCCTATCTGTCCTTGGAGAATTGGTTTCAGCCCAGAAATTATTAGATTATTGGCCATTTTTGGCTAATTTCAATCTCTTTCATTTCCCTGCTATAATACTCGCATTTGCAAGATTTTGGGCAAGTATACAGCCCAGCAAGCTCCTGCCTGGTGCCCTGCCAAGTTCTACAGCAGCAGAGAGAGAAGAGAGACTTTGGAATGATTAAGTATCATTTTTTCTGCATTTTCTTGCTGCCTTTAGCTAATTCTGCCTAAAATGCAGATTTTCTAGAGTTTCTGTGATTTAAAAAGCGTGTTTCAGTTACATATTGTACTTATTTTACTGCCTGCACTTCAACAAAGTTGTGTTTGTGTTAAATTACCTGGTTAACTGTTGTAGGCTACATACTCAAGTGTGATAGCCATTTCTGTACATTTAAAGTTTTTTTTTTGATTGTATCTGCTTTATTTTCTAAAAAAAACAAAAGAAGTATACTTGTTTTCCCTCCTTTCTTAGCAAGTATAGTCCACTTTTCATGTTAGCGCTGAATTCAGGGCTGTGTTACAAGTTTCTGTGTTTGCCCATACCTTACTTGGATAGAAGGAAGTTGCTCTGTTTACTGTGAGAGAGGGAGCTTTGAGCAGCCTATCTGTCCCTGGTGGAGTGGGTTCAAACCCAGAAATTAGTAGTTTATTGGCCATTTTGGGCAAATTTCTCTCTCTTTCATTTTTCTGCTATAAAACATACATTTGCAAGGTTCTTGGGAAAGTATACAGCTCTGCAAGCTCCTGCTTGGTGCCCTGCAGAGTTCTGCAGCAGCACAGAGAAAAGAGAGACTTTGGAGTGATTAAGTATCATTTTTCTGCATTTTCTTGCTGCCTTTAGCTAATTAAGCCTAAACCTCTGATTTTCTTGAGTTTCTGTGATTTAAAAAGCTTGTTTCAGCTACATATTGTACTTATTTTACTGCTTGCACTTTAACAAAATCAGTTTTGTTTTTAAATTACCTGTTTTACTGTTGTAGGCAACACACTCAAGTGCATAGCCATTTCTGTGCATTTAAAGTGTTTTTTTTTATTGTGTCTGCTTTATTTTATGAAAAGAACAAAAACAAACACCCCAAAATACTTGTTTTCCCACTTTTCTAAGCTAGTATAGTCCATTTTTCAGGTTAGTGCTGAATTCAGGGCTGTGTTACAAGTTTCTGTGTTTGCCCATACCGTACCTGGATAGAAGTAAGTTGCTCTGTTCACTGTGAGAGGGGGAGCTTTGAGCAGCCTATCAATCTCTGGAGGAGTGGTTTTGGTCCAGAGATTAGTAGTTTTTTGGGCATTTGCCTGCTATAAAACCCGCATTTGCAAGGATTTTGGGCTAGTACACAACTCAGCAAGCTCCTGCCTGTTGCCCTGCCAAGGTGTACAGCAGCATAGTACAAAAGAGAGACTTTGGAGTGATTAAGTATAATTATTCTGCATTTTCTTACTGTCTTTAGTTAATTCTGCCTAAAACGCTGATTTTCTAGAGTTTCTGTGATTTTAAAAAGCTTTTTTCAGCTATATATTGTACTTATTTTACTGCCTGCATTTTAACACAGTTGTTTTTGGGTTTTAATTACCTGTTTAACTGTTGTAGGCTACACACTTGAGTGTGATAGCCATTTCTGTGCATTTAAAGTGTTTTTTGATTGTATCTGCTTTATTTTCTGAAAAAAAAACAAAATAACAAAAAACAAAAAAAAATACTTGTTTTCTGACCTTTCTAAGCTACTATAGTCCAATTTTAGGTTAGTGCTGAATTCAGGGCTGTTACAAGTTTCTGTGTTTGCCCATACCTTACTAGGATAGAAGGACGTTGCTCTGTTTACTGTGAGAGAGGGAGCTTTGAGCAGCCTATCTGTCCTTGGAGAATTGGTTTCAGCCCAGAAATTATTAGATTATTGGCCATTTTTGGCTAATTTCAATCTCTTTCATTTCCCTGCTATAATACTCGCATTTGCAAGATTTTGGGCAAGTATACAGCCCAGCAAGCTCCTGCCTGGTGCCCTGCCAAGTTCTACAGCAGCAGAGAGACAAAAGAGAGACTTTGGAATGATTAAGTATCATTTTTTCTGCATTTTCTTGCTGCCTTTAGTTAATTCTGCCTAAAATGCAGATTTTCTAGAGTTTCTGTGATTTAAAAAGCGTGTTTCAGTTACATATTGTACTTATTTTACTGCCTGCACTTCAACAAAGTTGTGTTTGTGTTAAATTACCTGGTTAACTGTTGTAGGCTACATACTCAAGTGTGATAGCCATTTCTGTACATTTAAAGTTTTTTTTTGATTGTATCTGCTTTATTTTCTAAAAAAAACAAAAGAAGTATACTTGTTTTCCCTCCTTTCTTAGCAAGTATAGTCCACTTTTCATGTTAGCTGAATTCAGGGCTGTGTTACAAGTTTCTGTGTTTGCCCATACCTTACTTGGATAGAAGGAAGTTGCTCTGTTTACTGTGAGAGAGGGAGCTTTGAGCAGCCTATCTGTCCCTGGTGGAGTGGGTTCAAACCCAGAAATTAGTAGTTTATTGGCCATTTTGGGCAAATTTCTCTCTCTTTCATTTTTCTGCTATAAAACATACATTTGCAAGGTTCTTGGGAAAGTATACAGCTCTGCAAGCTCCTGCCTGGTGCCCTGCAGAGTTCTGCAGCAGCACAGAGAAAAGAGAGACTTTGGAGTGATTAAGTATCATTTTTCTGCATTTTCTTGCTGCCTTTAGCTAATTAAGCCTAAACCTCTGATTTTCTTGAGTTTCTGTGATTTAAAAAGCTTGTTTCAGGTACATATTGTACTTATTTTACTGCTTGCACTTTAACAAAATCAGTTTTGTTTTTAAATTACCTGTTTTACTGTTGTAGGCAACACACTCAAGTGTGTAGCCATTTCTGTGCATTTAAAGTGTTTTTTTTTTATTGTGTCTGCTTTATTTTATGAAAAGAACAAAAAAAAACACCCCCAAATACTTGTTTTCCCACTTTTCTAAGCTAGTATAGTCCATTTTTCAGGTTAGTGCTGAATTCAGGGCTGTGTTACAAGTTTCTGTGTTTGCCCATACCTTACCTGGATAGAAGTAAGTTGCTCTGTTCACTGTGAGAGGGGGAGCTTTGAGCAGCCTATCAATCCCTGGAGGAGTGGTTTTGGTCCAGAGATTAGTAGTTTTTGGGGCATTTGCCTGCTATAAAACCCGCATTTGCGAGGATTTTGGGCTAGTACACAACTCAGCAAGCTCCTGCCTGTTGCCCTGCCAAGGTGTACAGCAGCATAGTACAAAAGAGAGACTTTGGAGTGATTAAGTATAATTATTCTGCATTTTCTTACTGTCTTTAGTTAATTCTGCCTAAAACGCTGATTTTCTAGAGTTTCTGTGATTTTAAAAAGCTTTTTTCAGCTACGTATTGTACTTATTTTACTGCCTGCATTTTAACACAGTTGTTTTTGGGTTTTAATTACCTGTTTAACTTTTGTAGGCTACACACTCGAGTGTGATAGCCATTTCTGTGCATTTAAAGTGTTTTTTGATTGTATCTGCTTTATTTTCTGAAAAAAAAAACAAAATAACAAAAAACAAAAAAAAAATACTTGTTTTCCCGCCTTTCTAAGCTAGTATAGTCCAGTTTTTAGGTTAGTGCTGAATTCAGGGCTGTTACAAATTTCTGTGTTTGCCCATACCTTACTGGGATAGAAGGACGTTGCTCTGTTTACTGTGAGAGAGGGAGCTTTGAGCAGCCTATCTGTCCTTGGAGGAGTGGTTTCAGCCCAGAAATGATTAGATTATTGGCCATTTTTGGCTAATTTCAATCTCTTTCATTTCCCTGCTATAATACTCGCATTTGCAAGATTTTTGGGCAAGTATACAGCTCAGCAAGCTCCTGCCTGGTGCCCTGCCAAGTTCTACAGCAGCAGAGAGACAAAAGAGAGACTTTGGAGTGATTAAGTATCATTTTTCTGCATTTTCTTGCTGCCTTTAGCTAATTCCGTCTAAAATGCCAATTTTCTAGAGTTTCTGTGATTTAAAAAGCTTGTTTCAGCTACATATTGTACTTATTTTACTGCCTGGACTTCAACAAAGTTGTGTTTGTGTTAAATTACCTGGTTAACTGTTGTAGGCTACATACTCAACTGTGATAGCCATTTCTGTACATTTAAAGTTTTTTTTTATTGTATCTGCTTTATTTTCTAAAAAACAAAAGAAGTATACTTGTTTTCCCTCATTTCTTAGCAAGTATAGTCCACTTTTCATGTTAGTGCTGAATTCAGGGCTGTGTTACAAGTTTCTGTGTTTGCCCATACCTTACTTGGATAGAAGGAAGTTGCTCTGTTTACTGTGAGAGAGGGAGCTTTGAGCAGCCTATCTGTCCCTGGAGGAGTGGGTTCAGCCCAGAAATTAGTAGTTTATTGGCCATTTTGGGCAAATTTCTCTCTCTTTCATTTCTCTGCTATAAAACATGCATTTGCAAGGTTTTGGGGCAAATATACAGCTCTGCAAGCTCCTGCCTGGTGCCCTGTAGAGTTCTGCAGCAGCACAGAGAAAAGAGAGACTTTGGAGTGATTAAGTAGCATTTTTTCTGCATTTTCTTGCTGCCTTTAGCTAATTAAGCCTAAACCTCTGATTTTCTTGAGTTTCTGTGATTTAAAAAGCTTGTTTCATCTACATATTGTACTTATTTTACTGCTTGCACTTTAACAAAATCATTTTTGTTTTAAATTACCTGTTTAACTGTTGTAGGCAACACACTCAAGTGTGATAGCCATTTCTGTGCATTTAAAGTGTTTTTTTGATTGTCTGCTTTATTTTATGAAAAGAACAAAAAAAACCCAAAATACTTGTTTTCCCACTTTTCTAAGCTAGTATAGTCCATTTTTCAGGTTAGTGCTGAATTCAGGGCTGTGTTACAAGTTTCTGTGTTTGCCCATACCTTACCTGGATAGAAGTAAGTTGCTCTGTTCACTGTGAGAGGGGGAGCTTTGAGCAGCCTATCAATCCCTGGAGGAGTGGTTTTGGCCCAGAAATTAGTAGTTTTTGGGCCATTTGCCTGCTATAAAACCCGCATTTTTAAGGATTTTGGGCTAGTACACAACTCAGCAAGTTCATGTCTGGTGCCCGGCAGAGTTCTACAGCAGCAGAGAGATCAAAGAGAAACTTTGGAGTGATTAAGTTTCATTTTTCTGCATTTTCTTGCTGCATTTAACTAACTCTGCCTAAAACACTGATTTTTTACAATTTCTGTGATTTAAAAAGCTTGTTTCAGCTACATATTGTGCTTATTTTACTGCTTGCAGTTTAACAAAGTTGTTTTTGTTTTTAAATTACCTGTTTAACTGTTGTAGGCTACACATGCAAGTGTGATAGCCATTTCTGTGCATTTTATTTTTTTTATTGTATCTGCTTTCTTTTCTGAAAAAAAAAACAAGAAAAAAAATGCACTTGTTTTCTCGTCTTTCTAAGCTAGTATAGTCCACTTTTCAGGTTAGTGCTAAATTCAGGGCTGTATTACAAGTTTCTTTGTTTGCCCATCCTTTACTTGGATAGAAGGAAGTTGCTCTGTTCACTGTGAGAGAGGGAGCTTTGAGCAGCCTATCTGTCCCTGGAGGAGTGGTTTCAGGCCAGAAATTAGCAGTTTATTGGCCATTTTGGGCTAGTTTCCATCTCTTTAATTTCCCTGCTATAAAACCCACATTGGCAAGGTTTTTGGGCTAGTATAGAGCTCAGCAACTCCTGCCTAGTGCCCTACAGAGTTCTACAGCAGCAAAGAGACAAAAGAGAGACTTTGGAGTGATTAAGCATAATTTTTCTGCATTTTCTTGCTGTAGCTAATTCCGCCAAAAACTCCAATTTGATAGAGTTTCTGTGATTTAAAAAGCTTGTTTCAGCTACATATTGTACTTATTTTACTGTCTGCACTTTAACAAAGTCATTTTTGTGTTTCAATTACCTGTTTAAGTGCTGTAGGCTACACACTGAAGTGTGATAGCCATTTATTTGCATTTAAAGTGTTTTTTTTTATTGTATCTGCTTTATTTTCTGAAAAAAAAAAACAACATAAAAAACAAAACAAATACTTGTTTTCCTGCCTTTCTAAGCTAGTATAGTCCAGTTTTCAGGTTAGTACTGAATTCAGGGCTGTTTTACAAGTTTCTATGTTTACCCATACCTTACTTGGATAGAAGGAAGTTGCTCTGTTCACTGTGAGAGAGGGAGCTGTGAGCAGCCTATCAGTCCCTGGAGGAGTTGTTTCAGCCCAGAAATGAGTTGTTTTTTTGCCATTTTTGGTTAATTTCTATCTCTTTCATTTCCCTGCTAAAAACCCACATTTGCAAGGTTTTTGGGCTAGTATACAACTCAGCAAGCTCCTTCCTGTTGCCCTGCAGAGTTCTACAGCAGCAGAGAAACAAAAGAAAGACTTTGGAGTGATTAAGTAACATTTTTCTACATTTTCTTGATGCCTTTAGCTTATTCTGCCTAAAACTCTGATTTTTCTTGAGTTTCTGTGATTTAAAAAGCTTGTTTCAGCTACATATTGTACTTATTTTACACCGTGCACTTTAACAAAGTCATTTTTGTGTTTAGATTACCTGTTTAACTGTTGTAGGCTACACACTCAAGTGTGATAGCCATTTCTGTGCAATTAAAGTGGTTTTATTATTGTATCTGCTTTATTTTCTGAAAAAAGCAAAAAAATACTTGTTTTCCCAGCTTTCTAAGTTATTATAGTTCAGGTTTCAGGTTAGTGCTGAATTCAAGGCTGTGTTCAGTTTCTGTGTTTGCCCATACCTTACTACGATAGAAGGAAGTTTCTCTGCTCACTGTGAGAGAGGGGAGCTTTGAGAAGCCTATCTGTCCCTGGAGGAGTGGTTTCAGCCCAGAAATTAGTAGTTTATTGGCCATTTTGGGCTAATTTCTATCTCTTTAATTTCCTTTCTATAAAACTCGCATTTGCGATGTTTTTGGGCTAGTATACAGCTCAGCAAGCTCCTGCCTGTTACCCTGCCAAGGTGTACAGCAGCATAGTACAAAAGAGAGACTTTGGAGTGATTAAGTGTAATTATTCTGCATTTTCTTACTGTCTTTCGTTAATTCTGCCTAAAACGCTGATTTTCTAGAGTTTCTGTGATTGAAAAAGCTTTTTTCAGCTACGTATTGTACTTATTTTACTGCCTGCATTTTAACACAGTTGTTTTTGGGTTTTAATTACCTGTTTAACTGTTGTAGGCTACGCACTCAAGTGTGATAGCCATTTCTGTGCATTTAAAGTGTTTTTTGATTGTATCTGCTTTCTTTTCTGAAAAAAACAAAACAAAAAAAAGAAGAAAATGTACTTGTTTTCTCGTCTTTCTAAGCTAGTATAGTCCACTTTTCAGGTTAGTGCTAAATTCAGGGCTGTATTACAAGTTTCAAACAGAAAAAATGCAGTTATAGCGCTGTTCTCCAGTTACAATAAAGGCTTTCCTCTTTATAGAACGTGGAAACTCAGGTTCAATTGAGTCAAAGTCCGAGTCCAACAGACCACTAGGTAAACGTTTCAAAACACCAATTTATTAACAAAAAATAACCAGATTAAGCGCTTTCATCTCCCATATGGAGACTTCATCAGAATCTGTTGCACATACAAATCTTCTGTTTAAATATATCTAAATGAAACACTCACTTAATTTTTTAACTTAACACTTTTTTGTTAATAAATTGGTGTTTTGAAATGTTTACCTAGTGGTCTGTTGGACTCGGACTTTGACTCAAATGAACCTGAGCTTCCACGTTCTATAAAGAGGAAAGCCTTTATTGTTACTGAAGAACAGCGCCTATAACTGCATTTTTTCTGTATTACAAGTTTCTTTGTTTGCCCATACTTTACTTGGATAGAAGGAAGTTGCTCTGTTCACTGTGAGAGAGGGAGCTTTGAGCAGCCTATCTGTCCCTGGAGGAGTGGTTTCAGGCCAGAAATTAGTAGTTTATTGGCCATTTTGGGCTAGTTTCTATCTCTTTAATTTCCCTGCTATAAAACCAACATTGGCAAGGTTTTTGGGCTAGTATAGAGCTCAGCAACTCCTGCCTAGTGCCCTACAGAGTTCTACAGCAGCAAAGAGACAAAAGAGAGACTTTGGAGTATTTGCTGTAGCTAATTCCGCCGAAAACTCCAATTTGATAGTGTTTCTGTGATTTAAAAAGCTTGTTTCAGCTACATGTTGTACTTATTTTACTGTCTGCACTTTAACAAAGTCATTTTTGTGTTTCAATTACCTGTTTAAGTGCTGTAGGCTACACACTGAAGTGTGATAACCATTTATTTGCATTTAAAGTGTTTTTTATTGTATCTGCTTTATTTTCTGAAAAAAAAAAAACAATATAAAAAACAAAACAAATACTTGTTTTCCTGCCTTTCCCAGCTAGTATAGTCCAGTTTTCAGGTTAGTGCTAAATTCAGGGCTGTGTTACAAGTTTCTATGTTTACCCATACCTTACTTGGATAGAAGGAAGTTGCTCTGTTCACTGTGAGAGAGGGAGCTGTGAGCAGCCTATCAGTCCCTGGAGGAGTTGTTTCAGCCCAGAAATGAGTTTTTTTTGCCATTTTTGGTTAATTTCTATCTCTTTCATTTCCCTGCTAAAAAACCCACATTTGCAAGGTTTTTGGGCTAGTATACAACTCAGCAAGCTCCTGCCTGTTGCCCTGCAGAGTTCTACAGCAGCAGAGAAACAAAAGAAAGACTTTGGAGTGATTAAGTAATATTTTTCTACATTTTCTTGATGCCTTTAGCTAAATCTGCCTAAAACTCTGATTTTTCTAGAGTTTCTGTGATTTAAAAAGCTTGTTTCAGCTAAATATTGTACTTATTTTACACCGTGCACTTTAACAAAGTCATTTTTGTGTTTAGATTACCTGTTTAACTGTTGTAGGCTACACACTCAAGTGTGATAGCCATTTCTGTGCAATTAAAGTGGTTTTATTATTGTATCTGCTTTATTTTCTGAAAAAAAAAGCAAAAAAATACTTGTTTTCCCAGCTTTCTAAGCTAGTATAGTCCAGGTTTCAGGTTAGTGCTGAATTCAAGGCTGTGTTCAGTTTCTGTGTTTGCCCATACCTTACTTCGATAGAAGGAAGTTTCTCTGCTCACTGTGAGAGATGGAGCTTTGAGAAGCCTATCTGTCCCTGGAGGAGAGGTTTCAGCCCAGAAATTAGTAGTTTATTGGCCATTTTGGGCTAATTTCTATCTCTTTCATTTCCTTTCTATAAAACTCACATTTGCGATGTTTTTGGGCTAGTATACAGCTCAGCAAGCTCCTGCCTGTTGCCCTGCCAAGGTGTGCATCAGCAGAGTACAAAAGAGAGACTTTGGAGTGATTGAGTATAATTATTCTGCATTTTCTTACTGTCTTTAGTTAATTCTGCCTAAAACGCTGATTTTCTAGAGTTTCTGTGATTTAAAAAGCTTTTTTCAGCTACGTATTGTACTTATTTTACTGCCTGCATTTTAACACAGTTGTTTTTGGGTTTTAATTACCTGTTTAACTGTTGTAGGCTACACACTTGAGTGTGATAGCCATTTCTGTGCATTTAAAGTGTTTTTTGATTGTATCTGCTTTATTTTCTGAAAAAAAAAAAAAAACAAAAAAAAATACTTGTTTTCTGACCTTTCTAAGCTAGTATAGTCCAGTTTTTAGGTTAGTGCTGAATTCAGGGCTGTTACAAGTTTCTGTGTTTGCCCATACCTTACTAGGATAGAAGGACGTTGCTCTGTTTACTGTGAGAGAGGGAGCTTTGAGCAGCCTATCTGTCCTTGGAGAAGTGGTTTCAGCCCAGAAATTATTAGATTATTGGCCATTTTTGGCTAATTTCAATCTCTTTCATTTCCCTGCTATAATACTCGCATTTGCAAGATTTTGGGCAAGTATACAGCCCAGCAAGCTCCTGCCTGGTGCCCTGCCAAGTTCTACAGCAGCAGAGAGACAAAAGAGAGACTTTGGAATGATTAAGTATCATTTTTTCTGCATTTTCTTGCTGCCTTTAGCTAATTCTGCCTAAAATGCAGATTTTCTAGAGTTTCTGTGATTTAAAAAGCGTGTTTCAGTTACATATTGTACTTATTTTACTGCCTGCACTTCAACAAAGTTGTGTTTGTGTTAAATTACCTGGTTAACTGTTGTAGGCTACATACTCAAGTGTGATAGCCATTTCTGTACATTTAAAGTTTTTTTTTTGATTGTATCTGCTTTATTTTCTAAAAAAAACAAAAGAAGTATACTTGTTTTCCCTCCTTTCTTAGCAAGTATAGTCCACTTTTCATGTTAGCGCTGAATTCAGGGCTGTGTTACAAGTTTCTGTGTTTGCCCATACCTTACTTGGATAGAAGGAAGTTGCTCTGTTTACTGTGAGAGAGGGAGCTTTGAGCAGCCTATCTGTCCCTGGTGGAGTGGGTTCAAACCCAGAAATTAGTAGTTTATTGGCCATTTTGGGCAAATTTCTCTCTCTTTCATTTTTCTGCTATAAAACATACATTTGCAAGGTTCTTGGGAAAGTATACAGCTCTGCAAGCTCCTGCTTGGTGCCCTGCAGAGTTCTGCAGCAGCACAGAGAAAAGAGAGACTTTGGAGTGATTAAGTATCATTTTTCTGCATTTTCTTGCTGCCTTTAGCTAATTAAGCCTAAACCTCTGATTTTCTTGAGTTTCTGTGATTTAAAAGCTTGTTTCAGCTACATATTGTACTTATTTTACTGCTTGCACTTTAACAAAATCAGTTTTGTTTTTAAATTACCTGTTTTACTGTTGTAGGCAACACACTCAAGTGCATAGCCATTTCTGTGCATTTAAAGTGTTTCATTTTATTGTGTCTGCTTTATTTTATGAAAAGAACAAAAACAAACACCCCAAAATACTTGTTTTCCCACTTTTCTAAGCTAGTATAGTCCATTTTTCAGGTTAGTGCTGAATTCAGGGCTGTGTTACAAGTTTCTGTGTTTGCCCATACCGTACCTGGATAGAAGTAAGTTGCTCTGTTCACTGTGAGAGGGGGAGCTTTGAGCAGCCTATCAATCTCTGGAGGAGTGGTTTTGGTCCAGAGATTAGTAGTTTTTTGGGCATTTGCCTGCTATAAAACCCGCATTTGCAAGGATTTTGGGCTAGTACACAACTCAGCAAGCTCCTGCCTGTTGCCCTGCCAAGGTGTACAGCAGCATAGTACAAAAGAGAGACTTTGGAGTGATTAAGTATAATTATTCTGCATTTTCTTACTGTCTTTAGTTAATTCTGCCTAAAACGCTGATTTTCTAGAGTTTCTGTGATTTTAAAAAGCTTTTTTCAGCTATATATTGTACTTATTTTACTGCCTGCATTTTAACACAGTTGTTTTTGGGTTTTAATTACCTGTTTAACTGTTGTAGGCTACACACTTGAGTGTGATAGCCATTTCTGTGCATTTAAAGTGTTTTTTGATTGTATCTGCTTTATTTTCTGAAAAAAAAACAAAATAACAAAAAACAAAAAAAAATACTTGTTTTCTGACCTTTCTAAGCTAGTATAGTCCAGTTTTTAGGTTAGTGCTGAATTCAGGGCTGTTACAAGTTTCTGTGTTTGCCCATACCTTACTAGGATAGAAGGACGTTGCTCTGTTTACTGTGAGAGAGGGAGCTTTGAGCAGCCTATCTGTCCTTGGAGAATTGGTTTCAGCCCAGAAATTATTAGATTATTGGCCATTTTTGGCTAATTTCAATCTCTTTCATTTCCCTGCTATAATACTCGCATTTGCAAGATTTTGGGCAAGTATACAGCCCAGCAAGCTCCTGCCTGGTGCCCTGCCAAGTTCTACAGCAGCAGAGAGACAAAAGAGAGACTTTGGAATGATTAAGTATCATTTTTTCTGCATTTTCTTGCTGCCTTTAGTTAATTCTGCCTAAAATGCAGATTTTCTAGAGTTTCTGTGATTTAAAAAGCGTGTTTCAGTTACATATTGTACTTATTTTACTGCCTGCACTTCAACAAAGTTGTGTTTGTGTTAAATTACCTGGTTAACTGTTGTAGGCTACATACTCAAGTGTGATAGCCATTTCTGTACATTTAAAGTTTTTTTTTTGATTGTATCTGCTTTATTTTCTAAAAAAAACAAAAGAAGTATACTTGTTTTCCCTCCTTTCTTAGCAAGTATAGTCCACTTTTCATGTTAGCGCTGAATTCAGGGCTGTGTTACAAGTTTCTGTGTTTGCCCATACTTTACTTGGATAGAAGGAAGTTGCTCTGTTTACTGTGAGAGAGGAACTTTGAGCAGCCTATCTGTCCCTGGTGGAGTGGGTTCAAACCCAGAAATTAGTAGTTTATTGGCCATTTTGGGCAAATTTCTCTCTCTTTCATTTTTCTGCTATAAAACATACATTTGCAAGGTTCTTGGGAAAGTATACAGCTCTGCAAGCTCCTGCCTGGTGCCCTGCAGAGTTCTGCAGCAGCACAGAGAAAAGAGAGACTTTGGAGTGATTAAGTATCATTTTTCTGCATTTTCTTGCTGCCTTTAGCTAATTAAGCCTAAACCTCTGATTTTCTTGAGTTTCTGTGATTTAAAAAGCTTGTTTCAGGTACATATTGTACTTATTTTACTGCTTGCACTTTAACAAAATCAGTTTTGTTTTTAAATTACCTGTTTTACTGTTGTAGGCAACACACTCAAGTGTGTAGCCATTTCTGTGCATTTAAAGTGTTTTTTTTTTATTGTGTCTGCTTTATTTTATGAAAAGAACAAAAAAAAACACCCCCAAATACTTGTTTTCCCACTTTTCTAAGCTAGTATAGTCCATTTTTCAGGTTAGTGCTGAATTCAGGGCTGTGTTACAAGTTTCTGTGTTTGCCCATACCTTACCTGGATAGAAGTAAGTTGCTCTGTTCACTGTGAGAGGGGGAGCTTTGAGCAGCCTATCAATCCCTGGAGGAGTGGTTTTGGTCCAGAGATTAGTAGTTTTTGGGGCATTTGCCTGCTATAAAACCCGCATTTGCGAGGATTTTGGGCTAGTACATAACTCAGCAAGCTCCTGCCTGTTGCCCTGCCAAGGTGTACAGCAGCATAGTACAAAAGAGAGACTTTGGAGTGATTAAGTATAATTATTCTGCATTTTCTTACTGTCTTTAGTTAATTCTGCCTAAAACGCTGATTTTCTAGAGTTTCTGTGATTTTAAAAAGCTTTTTTCAGCTACGTATTGTACTTATTTTACTGCCTGCATTTTAACACAGTTGTTTTTGGGTTTTAATTACCTGTTTAACTGTTGTAGGCTACACACTCGAGTGTGATAGCCATTTCTGTGCATTTAAAGTGTTTTTTGATTGTATCTGCTTTATTTTCTGAAAAAAAAAACAAAATAACAAAAAACAAAAAAAAAATATTTGTTTTCCCGCCTTTCTAAGCTAGTATAGTCCAGTTTTTAGGTTAGTGCTGAATTCAGGGCTGTTACAAATTTCTGTGTTTGCCCATACCTTACTGGGATAGAAGGACGTTGCTCTGTTTACTGTGAGAGAGGGAGCTTTGAGCAGCCTATCTGTCCTTGGAGGAGTGGTTTCAGCCCAGAAATGATTAGATTATTGGCCATTTTTGGCTAATTTCAATCTCTTTCATTTCCCTGCTATAATACTCGCATTTGCAAGATTTTTGGGCAAGTATACAGCTCAGCAAGCTCCTGCCTGGTGCCCTGCCAAGTTCTACAGCAGTAGAGAGACAAAAGAGAGACTTTGGAGTGATTAAGTATCATTTTTCTGTATTTTCTTGCTGCCTTTAGCTAATTCCGTCTAAAATGCCAATTTTCTAGAGTTTCTGTGATTTAAAAAGCTTGTTTCAGCTACATATTGTACTTATTTTACTGCCTGGACTTCAACAAAGTTGTGTTTGTGTTAAATTACCTGGTTAACTGTTGTAGGCTACATACTCAACTGTGATAGCCGTTTCTGTACATTTAAAGTTTTTTTTTTATTGTATCTGCTTTATTTTCTAAAAAACAAAAGAAGTATACTTGTTTTCCCTCATTTCTTAGCAAGTATAGTCCACTTTTCATGTTAGTGCTGAATTCAGGGCTGTGTTACAAGTTTCTGTGTTTGCCCATACCTTACTTGGATAGAAGGAAGTTGCTCTGTTTACTGTGAGAGAGGGAGCTTTGAGCAGCCTATCTGTCCCTGGAGGAGTGGGTTCAGCCAGAAATTAGTAGTTTATTGGCCATTTTGGGCAAATTTCTCTCTCTTTCATTTCTCTGCTATAAAACATGCATTTGCAAGGTTTTGGGGCAAATATACAGCTCTGCAAGCTCCTGCCTGGTGCCCTGTAGAGTTCTGCAGCAGCACAGAGAAAAGAGAGACTTTGGAGTGATTAAGTAGCATTTTTTCTGCATTTTCTTGCTGCCTTTAGCTAATTAAGCCTAAACCTCTGATTTTCTTGAGTTTCTGTGATTTAAAAAGCTTGTTTCATCTACATATTGTACTTATTTTACTGCTTGCACTTTAACAAAATCATTTTTGTTTTAAATTACCTGTTTAACTGTTGTAGGCAACACACTCAAGTGTGATAGCCATTTCTGTGCATTTAAAGTGTTTTTTTGATTGTCTGCTTTATTTTATGAAAAGAACAAAAAAAACCCAAAATACTTGTTTTCCCACTTTTCTAAGCTAGTATAGTCCATTTTTCAGGTTAGTGCTGAATTCAGGGCTGTGTTACAAGTTTCTGTGTTTGCCCATACCTTACCTGGATAGAAGTAAGTTGCTCTGTTCACTGTGAGAGGGGGAGCTTTGAGCAGCCTATCAATCCCTGGAGCAGTGGTTTTGGCCCAGAAATTAGTAGTTTTTGGGCCATTTGCCTGCTATAAAACCCGCATTTGTAAGGATTTTGGGCTAGTACACAACTCAGCAAGTTCATGTCTGGTGCCCGGCAGAGTTCTACAGCAGCAGAGAGAGAAAAGAGAAACTTTGGAGTGATTACGTTTCATTTTTCTGCATTTTCTTGCTGCATTTAACTAATTCTGCCTAAAACACTGATTTTTTTACAATTTCTGTGATTTAAAAAGCTTGTTTCAGCTACATATTGTGCTTATTTTACTGCTTGCAGTTTAACAAAGTTGTTTTTGTTTTTAAATTACCTGTTTAACTGTTGTAGGCTACACATGCAAGTGTGATAGCCATTTCTGTGCATTTTATTTTTTTTATTGTATCTGCTTTCTTTTCTGAAAAAAAAAACAAAAAAAAAAGAAAAAAAATGTACTTGTTTTCTCGTCTTTCTAAGCTAGTATAGTCCACTTTTCAGGTTAGTGCTAAATTCAGGGCTGTATTACAAGTTTCTTTGTTTGCCCATCCTTTACTTGGATAGAAGGAAGTTGCTCTGTTCACTGTGAGAGAGGGAGCTTTGAGCAGCCTATCTGTCCCTGGAGGAGTGGTTTCAGGCCAGAAATTAGCAGTTTATTGGCCATTTTGGGCTAGTTTCCATCTCTTTAATTTCCCTGCTATAAAACCCACATTGGCAAGGTTTTTGGGCTAGTATAGAGCTCAGCAACTCCTGCCTAGTGCCCTACAGAGTTCTACAGCAGCAAAGAGACAAAAGAGAGACTTTGGAGTGATTAAGCATAATTTTTCTGCATTTTCTTGCTGTAGCTAATTCCGCCGAAAACTCCAATTTGATAGAGTTTCTGTGATTTAAAAAGCTTGTTTCAGCTACATATTGTACTTATTTTACTGTCTGCACTTTAACAAAGTCATTTTTGTGTTTCAATTACCTGTTTAAGTGTTGTAGGCTACACACTGAAGTGTGATAGCCATTTATTTGCATTTAAAGTGTTTTTTTATTGTATCTGCTTTATTTTCTGAAAAAAAAAACAACATAAAAAACAAAACAAATACTTGTTTTCCTGCCTTTCTAAGCTAGTATAGTCCAGTTTTCAGGTTAGTGCTAAATTCAGGGCTGTGTTACAAGTTTCTATGTTTACCCATACCTTACTTGGATAGAAGGAAGTTGCTCTGTTCACTGTGAGAGAGGGAGCTGTGAGCAGCCTATCAGTCCCTGGAGGAGTTGTTTCAGCCCAGAAATGAGTTTTTTTTTTGCCATTTTTGGTTAATTTCTATCTCTTTCATTTCCCTGCTAAAAAACCCACATTTGCAAGGTTTTTGGGCTAGTATACAACTCAGCAAGCTCCTGCCTGTTGCCCTGCAGAGTTCTACAGCAGCAGAGAAACAAAAGAAAGACTTTGGAGTGATTAAGTAACATTTTTCTACATTTTCTTGATGCCTTTAGCTAATTCTGCCTAAAACTCTGATTATTTTAGTGGTTCTGTGATTTAAAAATCTTGTTTCAGCTACATATTGTACTTATTTTACTTACTGAAGTTTAACAAAGTCATTTTTGTGTTTAGATTACCTGTTTAACTGTTGTAGGCTACACACTCAAGTGTGATAGCCATTTCTGTGCAATTAAAGTGGTTTTATTATTGTATCTGCTTTATTTTCTGAAAACAAAGCAAAAAAATACTTGTTTTCCCACCTTTCTAAGCTAGTATAGTCCAGGTTTCAGGTTAGTGCTGAATTCAAGGCTCTGTTCAGTTTCTGTGTTTGCCCATACCTTACTTCGATAGAAGGAAGTTTCTCTGCTCACTGTGAGAGAGGGAGCTTTGAGAAGCCTATCTGTTCCTGGAGGAGTGGTTCGGCCCAGAAATTAGTAGTTTATTGGCCATTTTGGGCTAATTTCTATCTCTTTCATTTCCCTTCTATAAAACTCACATTTGCAATGTTTTTGGCCTAGTATACAGCTCAGCAAGCTCCTGCCTGTTTCCCTGCAGAACTGTACAGCAGCAGATAGACAAAAGAGAGACTTTGGAGTGATTAAGTATAATTTTTCTGTATTTTCTTGCTGTCTTTAGTTAATTCTGCCTCTAACACAATTTTTCTAGAGTTTCTGTGATTTAAAAAGCTTTTTTCAGCTACGTATTGTACTTATTTTACTGCCTGCATTTTAACACAGTTGTTTTTGGGTTTTAATTACCTGTTTAACTGTTGTAGGCTACACACTCAAGTGTGATAGCCATTTCTGTGCATTTAACGTGTTTTTTTTTATTGTATCTGCTTTCTTTTCTGAAAAAAACAAAAAAAAAAACCTTGTTTTCCCACCTTTCTAAGCTAGTATAGTCCAGTTTTTAGGTTAGTGCTGAATTCAGGGTGTATTACAAGTTTCTGTGTTTGCCCATACCTTACTTCGACAGAAGGAAGTTGCTCTGTTCACTGTAAGACAGGGAGCTTTGAGCAGCCTATCTGTCTCTGGAGGAGTGGTTTCAGCCCAGAAATTACTAGTTTATTGACCATTTTGGGCTAATTTCTATCTCTTTCATTTCCCTTCTGTAAAACCCGCATTTGTGTGGTTTTTGGACTATTATACAGCTCAGCAAGATCCTGCCTGATGCCCTGCAGAATTCTACAACAACAGAGAGACAAAAGAGAGACTTTGTAGTAATTAAGTATCAGTTTTATGCATTTTCTTGCTGCCTTTATCTAATTCCTCCTAAATCGCCGATTTTCTAGAGTTTCTGTGATTTAAAAAGCTTGTTTCAGCTACATATTGTACTTATTTTACTGCCTGTACTTTAACAAAGGTGTTTTTGTGTTTAAATTACCTGGTTAACTGTTGTAGGATACACATTGAAGTGTGATAGCCATTTCTATGCATTTAATGTATTTTTTTATTGTATCTGCTTTATTTTCTGAAAAAACAAAAAAAAAATATACTTGTTTTCCCACCTTTCTAATCTAGTATAGTCTGGTTTTCAGGTTAGTGCTAAACTCAGGGCTGTGTTACAAGTTTCTGTGTTTTCCCATACCTTACTTGGATAGAAGGAAGTTGCTCTGTTCACTGTGAGAGAGGGAGATTTGAACAACCTATCTGTCCCTGGAGGAGTGGTTTCAGCCCAGAAATTAGTAGTTTATTGGCCATTTTGGGCTAATTTCTATCTCTTTCATTTCCCTGCTATAAAACCTGCATTTGTGAGGTTTGTGGGCTAGTATACAGCTCAGCAAGCTCCTGCCTGGTGCTCTGCAGAGTTCTACTGCAACAGAGAAACAAAAGAGTGACTTTGGAGTGATTAAGTATCATTTTCTGCATTTTCTTGCTGCCGTTAGCTAATTCCGCCTAAAACGCTGATTTTCTAGAGTTTCTGTCATTTAAAAAGCTTGTTTTAGCTACATATTGTACTTATTTTACAGCCTGCACTTAAACAAAGTCATTTTTGTGTTTAAATAAACTCTTTAACTGTTGTAGGCTACACACTGAAGTGTGATAGCCATTTCTTAGCATTTTATTTTTTTATTGTATCAGCTTTATTTTCTGAAAAAAGAAAAAAAAAACTTATATTCCCATCTTTCTAAGCTAGTACAGTCCACTTTTCAGGTTAGTGCTAAATTCAGGGCTGTGTTACAAGTTTCTGCATTTGCCCATACCTTACTTGGATAGAAGGATGTTTCTCTGTTCACTGTGAGAGTGGGTGCTTTGAGCAGCCTATCTGTCCCTGGAGGAGTGGTTTCAGCCCAATAATTAGTAGTTTATTGGCCATTTTGGTCTAATTTCTATCTCTTTCATTTCTCTGCTATAAAACCCATATGTGCGAGGTTTCTGGGATAGTATACAGCTCAGCAAGCTCCTGCCTGGTATCCTGCAGAGTTCTACAACAGCAGAGAAACAAAATAGAGACTTTGGAGTGATTAAATATCATTTTTCTGCATTTTCTTCCTATCTTTAGGTAATTCCGCCTAAAACACTGATTTTCTAGAGTTTCTGTGATTTAAAAAGCTTGTTTCAACTACATATTGTCCTTATTTTATTGCCTGCACTTTAACAAAGTCATTTTTGTGTTTAAATTACCTGTTTAACTGTTGTAGGCTACACACTCAAGTGTGATAGCCATTTCTGTGCATTTAAAGTATTTTTTTGATTGTATCTGCTTTATTTTCTGAAAAAAAACAAAAAAATACTTGTTTTCCCACCTTTCTAAGCTAGTATAGTCCAGTTTTCAGGTTAGTGCTGATTTCAGGGCTGTGTTACAAGTTTCTGTGTTTGCCCATACCTTACTTAGATAGAAGGAAGTTTCTCTATTCACTGTGACAGAGGGAGCTTTGAGCAGCCTATTTGTCCCTGGAGGAGTGTTTTCAGCCCAGAAATTAGTAGTTTATTGGCCATTTTGGGCTAATTTCTATCTTTTTCCTTTCCCTTGTATAAAACCCGCATTTGAGCCGTTTAGCTAGGGTATAACTATTCCCGGCTCCACAAAGTCTACTTTTCAAAATTTCCCTTGGAACTAGACAAACTTTCAACTTAATTACTCAAACCATTCACTTCTCATCCCGGCACATGCTCAAAACCCATATCTAGCACTAATAAACCTTAGCACTAGACCTCCCCATGATGTAGAGAAGGACAAGGCTCTCTATTCGACCTTACCAGCCAGTTAGTAAAATAGTTCACTGTACCTGTCCAGGCATTTCTAAAGGGCAGTTTCAGGTGTACTCTCCAGTCCAACTGGTGAATCTGGGCATTTTCAGGCCATGTTACAATGTCCTCATGTACACAGACAACCCTCTCCTCCTTCCACCAAACACCAATACATGCGAGCGATGCAATTATACAGCCAAACTAGAGGCTAAGCTCTCTGACCCCAAAACTGGACCAGGCAGTTAAGAGGAGAAGGGAATTACTTGCATCACACCACCAGTCTCACATAGACCTATGAAACCAGCACTGGCAGAAAACACACATAAATACATAAAAACATACTCGGACACTCTAAATAAAAATCTGCAAAAGCAACAGAGACCTCCAAAGCAGACATCCAAGCAACCTTCACCCCCCACCACAAGCCATGAAACAGATACTTCACAAAACCAGTGTGCCATGCAATCACAGTTCTTAAGTCAAAATAACATACCCAACACACAAGTAATAAATGACTCTATAGTCAGGCACACTGACGTCCCACTCACTAGGCTGAACAAGGAAAAGGTTACTGTTAGCTGCCTGTTGGGTGCCAGGATCTGCCACATAACACAAGCACTCAGGTCACTTCAGAACAAGTACAAATATGACTCTGTCATTGTCCATGTTGGTGTGAATGACCTGAGCCATACATCCCTGGACTACATGCAAAGAGACATGGAGGAGCTCTCTGATCATGTAGCCCAGGCCAGTATGACCCTGACCCTGAGTAGTATCCTGCCCTCACCAAGAATGATACCATAGTATAGAGAAAAAATGATCAATTTCAGCAATTGGCTAAGCTTCTGGTGTCATTCAAAGGGAATCCAATGTCTGTCAGCCTGGGATGACATGCTTGACAAGCCACGCTGCTTCGCTAGAGACGGCTTGCACCTGTCACCCTTAGGCTTTCGAATACTAGCCAAGGCTCTTGCCAACCCCATAGTGCCTTTTTTAGGCAAGGCTCAAAAGACAAACCCACCACCGCAAATACCAGAAGTAACAAAATACTGAGGGTAATGATACTCAATGCCAAAAGTCTAAACGTCAAAATGCATGCACTCGAGGCACTCCTCAGTATGGAGAAAATTGATATATGTGCAGTAACAGAAACCTGGTTTAAGGCTCCAGAGAGCACCCCAGTACTACCAGGCTGCAACTCATACCATACATGTTGGCAACAAAACCCGGACTGAAATACAAAAGGCAGGGGAGTATCCATATTCATCAAGGATACCCACACCTCCAGGTTAGTGGCACAGCACGATGCTTTAGAGATCATCCACATGCAACTAACAACGGGCAAAACTGCTTGCTACAGATCACCCACCATGTCCCAGAACACCCACTCCGCATTCCTGGAAACACTGGGAAACATAAAGGTCCTACCAAACACCCTGTTATTGGGTGATTTTGATTACCCAGACATTAACTGGGAGAACTACTCAAGTACAAACTCCCTTGCCCAACATTTCCTGGAATTTATAAACTCAAATGCCCTGGTTCAACTGGTCAACACCCCCACCAGAGGTGACAACATATTGGACCTGGTCATCACCAACATGGGCGACTGGTGTTCCACACTGGACCTCAACCCCTCGTTGGTTAGATCTGACCATAGACTAATCACTCTGGATATCCACATTCTGCCACCACCCCCGGTCAAAGAAACCACCACGAAAAACTTTTCAAAAGCAAACTTCACATTACTTAAGACCGAGGTGGGAAGTTTCAAAGCCCCCATGCTAAAGGATAATGCTGTCCAAGCTGCAAAATCCTTTACTAATGCACTCTATGGGCACCTATAGGAATGCATGTCTTTTGCTATCCCAAACAAAACCAAGACTCACTCCTCCAAGAAAAGGAAACCAGACTGGTGGACCCCTGCCATAAACAATCTATACAATAGGAGGAGGAAACTAGTACAGAAAAGAGTAAAATCCCAAGAAGGGAAGACATCCCTGATCAGTATCAGCAAGATACTATGTTCACTTATAAAATCATTCAAGGCTAGCTTTTGAAAGAAAAATTGCCATGGACTCCAAAGATAACCACAAGGCATTCTTTAGCTATGTCAAGAATCTAAGTGGCAATTCTCAGATTTGCTCAGAGTTATTGCAGAATGGCACAAAATAAACTGAACCGATTGATATAGCCAACATCCTGGCAGACAGGTTCAGTGCAAACTTCACCCCCCTCTCACCCCAAAAAGGGCCCATAAATATACTAGAAGAATGTAGTGCCCCTGAAATCACAGACACTCAGGTTGAAACAGCCCTCTCCAAAGCCAAAAACACAGCATCAATGGGACCGGACGGCATCCCAGGCTGCGTCCTACACAAGCTCAAAGATGAACTAACCTCTCAACTAAACACACTGTTTAAACATAGCCTCTCCACAGGCTATGTGCCCACAGAGTGGCGCACAGCAATGGTTATTCCACTCCATGAAGGTGGAGCCACAATTGACCCCAGGAACTATTGCCCTATAAGCCTGACTAGCTTGTTCTGCAAAGCTATGGAGCACATCATCATGGATCTCATTAACAGAGACATTGGGAAACACTGGACCCTACCCAGTTTGGCTTTGTTAAGAACAGATCATGCCTCCTAAACCTGGTGGACTTCTTTGAGACAGTTACCAAGGCTATAGACCAGGGAAAGGTGGTCCACGCAGCCTACCTAGACCTCGTAAAGGCCTTCAACACCATTCCCCACTCAGGTATTATAGACAAGCTCACCAGCCTGAACATAAACTCCTATGTCATGAGATGGGTTGCCAAATGGCTCACAGACAGAACCCATATGGTAAGAGTTGCGGGAGCTAGGTCTGACTCTAAACCGGTTACAAGTGGCATTCCTCTGGGCTCAGTCCTAGGTCACTTCCTCTTCGGCATATACTTCTCAGAGGTACAGGCAAGCACAGGAGGACTATGGCTGACCAAGTTCACAGATGACTGCAAACTAGGGGCTATAATTGACTCTCCAGCTGAGACAGACATCCTCCAAAAGGGTCTCACTGAGACAGATACCTGGTGTCAAAACCATGGCCTCAAGCTAAACGCCAAAAAGTGCATAGTCATCCCCTTTGGAAAAAACAAAGTACCCACAAACTATCACATAGATGGTAGCCCCCTACATACGAAAGATGTATTAAGGGATATGGGGACCCAAGTAGATAGTAACCTCTCCTTTGATAATCACATTGCCAAAGTGGTTAAATCCTTCTATGTGGCCCACCTAATTACAAAAGGGTTTGCATCCAGATCGAAAGAGGTTATTGGGCCCCTCTATGCATCACTCAATAGACCCATCATAGAGTACAATGCCCCATTTGGGATGTACCTTACAAAACACCTGCAACAACTGAAAAGACCACAGAAGTACCTCACCAAGAGGATCATGGCCTCAAGCAGATGCCCTATGCAGCTTGACTGAAGAAACTCCAGCTCTACTAAGTTGCATACTACCTACTCAGAGGTGATCTCTGCTTGACATACAAGGCCATGTCCAACCCAGAATTCATGGACATGCTCCACCTAAAGAAAATCATATCCCCTCAAGCCACACGCTCAGGGATCTAAACCTCACCACAACAATAAATAGGACATGCTGGAGGGATAGATTCCTGTCCCAGAGACTTCCCATGCTCTGGAACAAGATTCCAATCTACATTAGGCAGAGTTCCTTGCTAATCCTCTTCAAGAGAAACCTTGACAAGTGGATGGGAAACAGAAAGATTACCCCAGGTATCACTTCAATGGCTCTGCTGGACAGAGGCACAGGGAACTAATCTAAGGGGATGGTGAAAGCCAATACATTCCAGATAGGCTTATAAATGCCTTCAGGCAGATAGCCTAGTAACCTACCTATGAACCTATGAACATGTAGCCCAGCACATTTCCTGCAGTGGGTTTTGTCACCATGTGTAGTACTGGCTACAATGGTGACACCAGTATTTGTTACAGATCTCATGCTGCCACTATAGGTGTCTACTATCTGCTGACATCCCATTCAGCCACCCGATTCCTTTGCATGCTCACATCCATACTGTAGATACAAGTAACAACACAGACTACTCCATTCGGCAATTGGTAAGAAGAGTGACTTACCTTGTGGGTGTGCCAGTATTGAGGATGGTGCTGGGGGGCTGCCTATGTCAGATGCACATAGTATGCTCCCTATACATGGCTGAGCACAGGTAGTGTCATGTTTGGCATTTCTTTTACTGTCTGAGAGAGGTGTCATTCCCAGGGTCCCTACTGGGACAGGCTCAGGTTGTTCCTCCTCTAAGTCACTCTGTGCATGTGCCGGCCTTGGCATTGGTTGGGGGCTGTGTGGCCCTGCCCTGTGCTGTTCCTGCTGCAGCTGTTTCCACAGGATCATATTGTGTAGCATGGCACATACTATGACAATTTGAGTACATGCAGCTGGTGAGTACTGTAAGGCTCCACCAGATGTGTCCAGGCATTGGAACCATGACTTGAACATTCTAAACACATGCTCTATTATAATTCTGGTCTGTGCGTGTACCTCATTATGGCGTTCTTGTTTGGGTGTGTGTGCGTTTCTGATGGGTGTCATCAGCCACGGCTCCAGTGCGTAACCAGCATCCCCCACTAGGTGACCGTAAGGGATGTCCCCATTGGCAAATCTCTGGTACAGCTGCGTCAAATGCCAGATGTGGGAATCATGATAGCTTCCAGGTCAGCCAGCACACACATTCATTATAATGCCATGGGCATCACACATGACCTGGCATTTGATGGAGGGGAAGCCCTTTCAGTTGATGTAGACCATACCCCGATCACCGGGTGGTGCTTTGATGCATATGCGCGTGCAGCCTATAGCACCCACTACCTCAGGGTTTTCTGCTATTTGGTGGAAGAGATGCATATTGCTGGCCAACACCTTGCGGGTGTTGAGGAAATATACATGCTCACTGGCATGTGCTGACATGGCATCCAGGAACTGGTGGAATACCCTGGATGCTGATACCTGTGAGATCCCCATGATATCCCCAGTTGGGCTTTGGGAGGTACCTATGGCTAGTATTCCTAGGCCCACACATACCTTGGTATCCACTGTGATGAGTTCCCCTCTCCTAGTTCTGTGTGTCAGACGTGGCCGGCACAGCTCAACAATTTGCTGTAGGAGATCCCTGTCCACCCTATAGCGCTCCCCTATCTCCAGCTCTTGTAGCCCCTGGTAGGTTGCCTTGGGTCTGTACGCCCTTCTCCGTCTCCTCACTGTGAATTGGTTGACAGCATTCTCATCCTCATCACACTCAGCCTCTTCCACATGTTGATGTCTGATAACTGCTGCAGCCCCTATCGTTTTGTTGTTTTTGTTTGTTAAAAGTTCCCTGCTTGTATACACGGTTGGTGTAGAGTATGTGGGAAACACCAGAGGTAAAGGTGTTTGCATAGTTTATAGTAGTGTTCTGGGCTGGGCTGGTGTGCTGCATGTGTAATTGGCTGATTCTGATACATTTCACCTGCCAGCTGTGCTAGTTCTCCTAGATTACCTTCCTACTGCTGTTTTCCCTTCCCATTGCCTTCCTGTTTAAGCCCGGGGGTGCACCGTGCAAACACAGTGCACAAATGTGCACAGAGCTGCTATTTCCTGGTTTACTTTTTTTTTTTTTATTTAAAACCCGGTGCGTGGCATGCTTACCTGCTTAGGCAATGTAAAGAGTGCTAGGCAGCCTCTGCCAAGCTAAGTGCAAACCCGAGCCACCGGGCTCCAATCCACTTACAGTATGCCTGACACGCACCCTTATGATGTTAGCTAACTCCTAGGCTTCCACCAAGGTATTCCTGTTTTTACACTGTTGGGTGCTGACTAGCATGCAGGGTAAATCTGAGATTCAGTATCATTCCCCTCATTTGCATAGGATTGCCTGCTGATGCATAGTTACAGGTCCCACACTGAACCTCCCCCTTTAGCAACCACTGTTTACTGGCCATGTTGTCTTCTGCCTGCCATTGAGTATAATGGCAAAAATGGCGATTTTGGTTAGAATGTTTATTTTTAGAGTTTTTATTTTATTTTTCGCCCGATCCCATTTGCACGCCACTGCCCTATGCAGCCAAGATTGGCTAAAAAAAATAAAATTTGATTTTTTTATTTTTGCAACTGTTTTCCATGCCAGTGGCCATATATCTGGCGATTGGCATGCTTTCTAGATAATATCCACCCTTTATTTGGAGCTGTCATGACTCCATTTTGTAGTTTGCAGAAGTGTACTCGGTTACTGGCCGAGTACATTTCTGCAGATTACTCTAGTTCTGCATGGCTATCTTCCAGCTTCCTGGATCCCAAATTCACCTCATTTGCATGGATCTCTCCTGCAAATGGGGTAATTTGCATACAGGGGCTGAGTCCGTGCAGGACTAGTACAGGAGCGCTCGTGCACATCCCTACAGCTTATTCCTGGATCGCACGGGAGACATATTGCCTGCTGAAGCTCCTGCACTAGTCCTGAACACCATGCAGGGCTTGCTGAATCTGGGGGTATATCTAAATAAATTAGTATCATACAAACAACAATTAATATCTCTTTACCTGCACTAGACAGAAGTCAAACATTAATGCAGTTGAGTTTTCCATTCTGTAAGTTTTAAAACCTTGTACAGGTTTTGGAATTATTGATTCAAATACGAACAAGCAATATTTGACTCCTAGAGTCATCAGTTGGAGTCAGTAGGAGTTTACTGCAGATGTACCTGGAGGCATCACTCAGATGTAATGAGTCAAACATAAATTCATATATCCATCAACTCCCTCAGTTTCAAAATGCAGAAACTCTAATTACATATCAAAAATTCTACAACGGAAAATCTGTATGCATTGATGAGTTATCCATTTCCACATGAAATAATACTGTCACTGTAGAAGACATTCTTCTTTGATAAAATAACAATATTAACCAAGAAACAAAATCATCGGTTATGTAAACATAGACAGGAAGCAAACTAGCTCAAACTCTCCTCTGTAAACATATATGATTTTACACAATTAGTGAATGTTGCCACAAGTGTACATAAAACATTAATAAAGAATCTTCATTAACTTGGATCCTTACTAATAGATCTGAAAGCATGAATTCCACCTGTATTCAACCAGAAATCATCAGTGACCACTTATTAACTTATGCAGTTAGACAACATAATATTCTTAAACAGGAAATCTATAAGCAAGTACCCAACCTAACTAGATTTGACCCTAATAGCTTCAAACTCACCAATTAAACACTATAACTGTAAAAACCTAAAACGCTACCTTTAGATGAGGCATTCTCTTGCTTTAACTGAGCTTTCCAATCAGCACTTAATAATCAAGCACCTATCAGAATAAAGAGAGTTAGGTCAAAACCAGCACGTTGGCTAACAAGACTAAATGGACAGCTACTAATCCAGAGGGATTTTGCTTGGGAAGTATGGTGCAAAATCAAAAAAGACCTGTTTCCAGGTCTT
>NC_056730.1:443284392-443406892 GCF_019279795.1 Protopterus annectens
GCTGCAGGAGGGCTTACCCCTTGCAAAAAAAGATTTTTTTTTAATTTTATTTTAAGGTTTTTGCATGCTCTAGGACTAATGCTTGGTGTATGCTTAGTAGAATGTCGACTCTTAACAGCTTCAAGCCATAGCTCAACTCCTGTCTAGCTGAAAAACAGACTTTTCTGTTATGTGACTCAATGAACTCAGAGAAAAAAAAACTCCTAAGAGATCCACTAAAATGATTCCTTAAGTATACACCAAATTCTATTTATTTATTTGTCTTTGTTTACTAGGAAAGTCCGACTGGATAATACCCATTTTCAGCAGATGCCCAGGGAGAAAAGCCCCATTTGCTTACATTGCATTATACTAAGTTCCAGTCACAGAGTAGTTACATTTCTATTTACATTTATACACAGACAGTAGTTACATTTATGCATATACATCCTTAGTTTTTACAGAGGTGGAAGTTACTAAAGAGAAAGTTCATGTGCAACTTAATGGATTGTACAGGCAGCAGTTATGTATAAAAATAGTTTTTGTCATTTCAGTAAGAGGTTGAGAATATTATGTTTAAGGAGATTATTTCAATACTATTGAAAAAGTTTTAAATTTGTGATGAGCATGTGCAGGACCACAGGACCAGGATTGGTTAAGATGTTGTTTAAGTAGTAATTTAAAACTACTGAGTTTGTCAGAGAGTTTTATTTGCAAGGGGATACTATTCCATAGTTTAGTAATGCACTTGGAATAGAGCAAGTCTCCTGCAACATTATTTGACTTACTTGTAAGTGATAAGAATTTGTTACTAGACTGGAGGTCCCTTGATGGACAGTAGGGTAGTAATAAGTTTTGAAATGCAGGGCATTTTTCTGGATGATGAATGAGTTTGTGTGCTGTAGTCAGTTGTGAATATGTTAGACAGTTGTGAAGTTCAAGCCAGTTTAATTGCTTTAAGCTAAGACAATAGTGGGTCCTATGTGGGAGACTGATGGCAAATTTAGCTATTTTATTGTAACAGGAGGCAAGTTTCTTTCCTTGACTATTGTTTATGTTTGTTAGTATAGGAGTGGCGTATATGAGAGTTGGCAGTAAGAAGGTGGTGGCTAGAGTTTTTCTTGCAGTATCTGTAAGGAATTCATTGATCCTATAATGGGAGCCTAGTTTCTGGCAAGTAGATTTAATGGTGCGTATATATGGTGGTCATATTTGAGGCTGTCATCTATTATAACGCTTCGAAGTTTACTTTGAGTTACAGCTTTAATGACAGTATTATTTGTTGACTTTATGGAAAAAGACAGCTTTAGATTCTGGCAACATTTTGAGGTGAAAAACATTAATTTAGTTTTCTTGGGGTTGAATAAGAGGTTTGATTCTTTGTGCCTTGTTTCTACAAAGGAAAAAGATTTTTGGATAATGTCTTAGAGCTTATCTATTGTTGAGGACACAAATATTAATGTTCAGTCTTCTGCATACTGAACTAAACTGGCATGGTCAGTGGAGATGTGGAAGTCATTAATAAATAAATTAAATAGTTGTGGATCCAGAGGGACACCTGTAGTAACTAGTTGAATGGATGAGTAGGTTTGCTACCATTTAACAACTTGTTGCCTTCCAGGTAGGTAACTAAGGAAACACAACAAGGAGTATTGTGAAAGTCCTATTGAGGAGAGTCAAACAAGCAGTTGCTGGTGCGAGACAGTATCAGATGTCCTTGACAAGTCTAAGAACATGGTGGACACAACCAGACCATTGTTTCTATGTTGGTTTATTATATAGGTAAAATGTAGTATAGCAGTACTGGTGCTGTGCTGGAGCCTAAAGCCATGTTGTGTTTCTGGGAGCAGGTTATTTGAGGTTAGGTATTGCATCATCTGCATATGGATGTATTTCTCTAATATTTTGGAAAGGGGGGAGAGAATTGCTATCAGTCTATAGTTATTATACTCTGTAGATATGCTGCCTTTGAGCAGTGGTATGGTGTAGGATTTTTTCCACAGTGATGGGACGCATCTTTCTGCTACAGACCTATTAATTAGTATGGACACAGGGAAAGCTATGACTTCTGCAGCCATTTTTAGGTATTCTGATGGTAGTTGGTCTACAGCTACAGAAGTAATTTTTAGTTTAAAAAGCATCTTCCTTAAAAGTGAGGTAGATACTACACTAAAAGTGAAGAGGAGCGAGTGGCTTTGATTGGACAGGGGTAGAGTGAGATGGGCAGATGTGTTGGTGTCTAAGAGAGATACTATTGACTGTATAAAGTAGGAATTAAACTATGCAGAGATATAGTCTGTTGTAACATCTGTTTTTGAGAGGGACTAGTGGTCTTGCCAGGTTGGAGTAGTTTATTTAGTAATGACCAAAAATATTTGGGTTCTTTATATGTTTGTGTTGTAGGTTGGTATAGTATGTTTGCTTATCCTGTTTGACAGGGAGTTTTACAAGATTTCTAAGATGTCTAAATTGATGGAGGGCATTTTGAATTCAATTTTTATGGCAGTTTCTCCAGGCTTTATCCCTTTTTTTTTGTTTGTTTGTTTTGTCAGCCATGGTGTGGAGTTGGACTTTACTCTTTTATTACGTACTCATTATAGATTATTTAAGGTCTGTAAGAATACATCATTAAAGTGTTTACAGCGGTATCTAGCAGCGTTGTTCTAAGTACATTCCAGTTATAGTTTTTACTATTTCATTGAAAATATCTTTGCTGAAATTGGTTGTATTTCATATTTGATTATAGATAATATGTTTACCTAGGTTATGGAGAGTTCTAATAGCGTATGTTGGTATGTGATCGCTAATGCTATCTGAGAGGCAACATTCTTTTGTCAGTTTGTATGGTTTGTTTGTATAAATCCAATCTAATTTTGAGTGTCTCCCACCCTGAAGTTTTATTGGTTCTAGTAGGTATGGTTATTAATTGTCTGAAGTTGTAGACGTTTATGGATTCAGTGGGGGTAGTAGAATTTATGAGCTGCCAATCTATATTTAAATCTCCAAGTATTACAGTTTCATGGTTAATTTGTTGCGATATCCAATATAGGATGCTTTAGGCAGTATTAATGTTATTCCCTGGTAGTATATATATTGCTGTTAAACATATAGCTTTCCTATTGTTGATTTTTATGAGTATTATTAGTACTTCAGCATTGTTAAATTAGGGTATTTCTTGTGGAAGTAAGGTAAAGGTTAGGGAAATTTTATAGACTGCTCCCCCACCTGCATGCTTATTTTGTCTATCATGCCTAAGTATATTGTATCCATGCAGATGGGTGGAGTGGGGGTGATTTCATTATCCTTTATTTATTTTTTTAAACAGATTTCAGTAGCTATGACTATATCAGGAGTGTATGTGGCAAGAAACACATGTATGTCATGGATTTTATTGCACATACAACTTAGATTCATATTTAGTAAGGTGAGTTTGGATTCTGTTTTTTGCTGAGATATATTACATGACTGGTTTATTTTGGGGGTTGGAAGTGATGGTTTTTTTGAACAGAGGTATCAGGGTGGGAGTGAATATCTAATTTTTGAACTGATATTTTACAGAGAGCAGAGTGTGGCCAGTTATATTTTTTTCTTGGTTTGATATTTGATTGTAAATTTAGATGCTTAGTTTTAAGATATTTATAGAAAAATAGACCAGGTGTGGTTTATTTGTAGAGATAGGATCTTATGGGGAAAGACAGGCTGGGCATATGTTGATATTCTTTGTGAAGATTGTTTGAAGTCTTAAGTATTTGAAGGAGGTGGATTTGAAAATTAGTGATAAAGGCTAGTAGAGTGAGGAGAAATAGCAAAATAATCTAACCTAGGGGCATTTTATTTAATTTGGGTTTTAATTTTGTTATAAATTAGTATAAAAATGTTAAGAGGGTAGTGGGTTGGTTGTAGAGATGCAATTTGATAGTTATAAGAGGCAAGGATTATGACAATTTGTGAGAGAGTCTTGGGTGGTAAACTAGAGTGGGTGTTCCTATTGGGAGTAATTGTACTGATTGCTTTCCTACTGGAAGGAACTGATGGTATTGGTTAAAGGAATATGAGGATGGTGCTATTGAAGTATAAATGTAGAGTAAGAGGGGGTGGGTGGAATTCGGGGTTAGGATAAGGAAGAAGAGTGAGCCCGAGTGTTAGCTAGGGTGAATGTCAAGAGACAGAGAAAAGAATCAGTGACTTAACGTAAATAGCTACAAATCTGCTGATAGATAAGTAAAAGGAACAATGCAGTTTAAGAGGCATCTGTGCTAGTAGATAAATATATTGGTTTTGTTCCTTTGGAACACAGTTTTAGTTGGAGAGTTACTCCAATATGACCTTGACCTGAATAATTGTGATAACAGTAAAAAATTGCACTTGACTGTTTGAACAACTGTGTAATGTAAGGAGGTTTTTATGGACTTTGAAATGCAAAATCCAAAAGCCTACCTCAACTCCTTTCAGACCAGCAAAACAATGAGAAAACATAAGCCAGAATGCAGTAGTTCAGCTCAGGAAAAATACTGGCTGAGAACTCAAACGTGGTTACACAAGAAGTGAAATAAACTTAAGGAAGGGGACAGTGGGCTAATAAAAACAATGAATTGAGCACAGTTAAAGGATAAAGTACCACTGGGACTGCTGCAGTATAAGAAAATTGAGCTATTATAGTGGACAAAGTTCTTTCAAATGGACTTTCTCCATGGATTGACAGTAAGCCCATGAGTATCTCTTATCAACTTCATTAATGCCTCAGTGTCACACAGATCTGTTGTACCCACTTTCCCTCCTTTATCTTCTCTGACCCTGTATTTTTACATGAGGAATGATGACTAGGAACACGCTAGAGGAAAATATATGTAAGTTAAATACAAATAAATAGAGCTTTGGATCTAGGAGTTCTCATCCTTCCCAAACATACCTATAGCCCTTAAATCCATCTTACTCTACTGCTAGGAAGATACTAAGGAATAATTAACAAGAGACTTTTCCTATCTGTGCATCATCTGAGTTGGGCCATAGTAGACATCAGGAATAAAATAACATGGGTAATATTATCATGTTGACTAAAAAGACCCACTGGTCCATGTGATTCCACATAATCCAGCAGTATTGGGTGTGGAAATCTATAACAGGAATCAAATGACATTGGACATAGGTACTTTAAAGATGGGTGAGAACAGTGACAGATGTGATATTGAATTAATAGTGAGAAGGATCTTGGCTTTATCAAAGTGGAACAGGTATTACCTAGCTATGGGAGACTCCTCTTGTATTTCAGCATCACCTTGGTTTGGGGATAATTAGAGCACTGCACTCAGAGAGATTTATGTCAGACAAGAATTTCAGTGATTCCTGGCTGTCTCAGTGAATCAACAGTTATATGACTTTTTCTATCATACCTTCATGACTAAAACAAACAAAAGACGCAACAGAGTGCACACTTGCTAGGTCCACGAATGAGGAAAAAGCCCTGGGAATTCCAGAATTCCAATTTTATCATGACAAAGACTCAGTCAGATAAAAATGCTATGATATTAATGAAGGCACATGGAATTACAAAGACCTTAGTTTTGCTAGCAAATGTTAACAGAATAGGCATTGTGAGACCTTGTTTTAAAACCTCCACAGGATAAGGAGCTTCCTATAGGCTAAGTCCAACCATTTGGAATTGGTTACCTATAGCAGTGAGACAAAAGACTTGAGTTATAGGACCATAGGGTCATAGGATGTCACTAGTCTATTGACCTAGGGGTCATTTCAAGCTTAGCCATTTCATCCCAATGTAGCACTTACAAACTGAAAGAACAACTATTTAAGGACACTAAATTCTCTTGCTTTCATGACAATGACTACTCCTTGCAGCTCATGCTTTAGTCACATCTTCCTTGTAAAGAGATACTTTTAACAAATGACCACTGTTAAATGCCTATCTCAGTTGTACATCCTGCAAATAATAATATTACTTGCATTTAGAACTGTAAATAGCATACAAATGTATTCCCTCCAAGTTGTTACTGTTCTATGTAGAACTCTGTGCATTATTTAGCCCTTTAATAGTTTTCTGCATTTGTCTTGCACCATGAAGTCTAGGTCATAGCTGGAAATGGTCTGTTGATTAATTCACTTGCACAGTTATCAAACTGAAATAGATAGGTAGCTAGATAGATAGATAGATAGATAGATAGATAGAGCGATAGATAGATAGATAGACAGACAGATAGATAGATATAAAAAAAGAATAGCCCAAGCCCAGGGATCTACATAGGCATATCTCATTGTGAGGCTTATTTTCTTAAATTCAGGTCATAATGGAACAGTACAGGTATGAACTTATGTCTAGTGAGGGGTACCTCATCCATCTGCTCCATAGATGACTGCAAAATAGCCTTTGCATAAGAAACACTGTCCCTTGTAAAGCTGATCAGTGAGCCCATATTTCCATCCAATCTGGATAACTTTTCCAAATGAATAAACCCTCTCTGATGCTGCTTTGATAATTAAATCAAACAGTCCCTGGATCCAAACCTTGCTAGAGAGAGAACCGTCTCCTGAATCAACCCTTTTGTTACCTATATACCCTAAGTCTGCCCATTAAACCATAACCTTATGAAGCCCATAAAATAGAGCTGTAGCCCTCAAAGCCTTCATGGGCAATCTATTAGGTGATGTACAGCAGATTGTTTTAAACCTAACACTTGTGACATAGGTAAATTTACATTTATACAAAAATAATCAAACTGTATTAACAAATTAAAATTAAGAAACTTTACATATATTGCAATACATCATATAGCCTAAGCAACATTACAAAAATGATTCAATTCCTGTCCATTGTTTTAGACAAGAAACATCTTTATTAAACCGTCACTTATGACATAAGCAATCATGCATTTATATAAATGAAAAACAAGTAATCTCCGTGGTATCCCCGAAGAAGTTTCTTACACTGTTTTGTATATAAATGAAAACAAACCACACCGACACAATCCTAGTTGCAAGCATTTTACATCACAAACCATACTGACACACTCCCAGTTGTAAACATTATACATCACCTATAATCTATCCAATCATTTTCAGTCAAGCCTTACATAACTCATTTAAGTCTTGCCTTCTTTTAAACCTCATTCCACCCCTGTATGCATTGTTCCCACAATTCCCATTTTTTTACTATGAAGTTTGCTCCGACCTTTTTCTAAAGATCTCAATTTCAGTTATCTTTTCTCTGTTACTATATTCACTAATTCTAATATAGTTGGTTTAGACTTTGATTTCCATTTTCTAGTAATTGGTTTTTGGCAGTCACCATAATTAGTCATTGCAAGGCCTTACCATGTCTTTTGGTGGACTTTAAGGGTTCCCTGTGGGAGGTACTGTCGGAGATGCTGGGTGATCTGATTGGTGGGAAGAGGGAGATATTTTTCTGAGCTATGATGTATAGCAGCTTTTAGATTAGACTCAAAACATGGAGAGCTTAGGAGATATGATAGAAACTTCCCTGATGCCCCAACTGGGAACCTAGAGGTCCATATATATTTTCTAGGATTGTTACCTCTATGGCCTGATGGTCCAACAGCAGAAGGAAATAAACCTGTATTTCACAGCTTTTTGCTTCATTTTACTAGAGCTATACACTCATCTTGTGTTTTAAGCAATCTTAGTTTGAAACTGTTTGATGTTTTTTCCTGGTGAGATAAGAGAGTGTCAGGCTGTTTCTAGGCTTGTGACTGATGTAGACTTCTTCACAAGTGATTTTGCTGTTGACCAGTTTGTGCTTTTGAGATTTGCTACAGTTTTCCCTTGCTTGCTATAAGCTGGTCTTGGCTGCACAGCCTAGCATTCTTTTTGCTACGAGCTGCTACACACTGAGCAGAATGCTCTTGGTTTCTACACGATTTACTGATTTGACTTTACCACCAAGCCCATAAGATTGGGGACATGTGTATTTTTTGCTTAATTTTATGGCAATATAGTGGGCTAGCTGTACAGTTAAATTATGCTAGAGTAATCTTGTTTTGAAATTATTTGCTGGCTTTCTCGGGTAAGAGGACAGGGGACCAGGCTGCATCTAGGTTCCTGACTGCTGTAGTCTTTTAAACAAATGTTGCTGCTATTGGCTGGTATGCTCTTTTGAAACTTTTCAGATTTTACTAGTTTGCTATATGTTGAGTGTGGTTTTGTGGTTTTACTGGATGCACAGTGTCCTGACTCTGTGCACACTAGAGATGCAAATGGCATAGTTGTAATTGTGTGTTACTTACCTCCACAAAATTTTGCTGGTAGTCTGTCACCTAGTGAAAAAAATATAGCTGCTGTTAGTGGCTCAGTGATCCATAGGTATGCTCTGAGATAATCTATTTGTTGCACATGGCTGCAATGTGGGCAGCGTCACCACAGGTGTGTTATGAGGTAATCTACTGTTTGTTGCAAATGGCTGCAAGGTGAGCTGCATCACTTATTTAGCTGCTGTGATGTTGCAGCTGCTGTTCATTTATTGATATTGTTCAGTTATTGCTATTGTTCTTACTTTGCTGTCCTTACTCTACTTGCTGTTTTATTTATTGATGTACTTTATTACTACAATTTTGGAGTTTTAACCTCTTGCACTTTGAAACCTTATACATGTAAAACCTATTTTAAATTATGCAATAGTTGACCCCGGGATTCATGAAGCTTGTGCCAGGCGCAGGCATAGCGTAGGCAGAATAACGCCAAATATGGCCATCGAGCAATTCAGGTACAATCCAATACCACGTGCACTACTGGCCTATGCCAGAACTGTGCAGCCCTCAGCATAGGTATGCTAATCACCCCATGCGCAGTGTTGCACCATGCAAATGAAGCAGATAGTGATTCATGAAGTCGTGCAGGTGTAGCGTAAGCCCACGGAAATGTAAACCAAAAAACATGGTTTACATTTTCCCAAACAGAACATCGGAGCTATGGAAGTGGACCAGACTCATGTATTACAAAGTTAACATATGGCAATGGCTAAATACACAGCCAGTGGCATAAGAAAAGATGCACAACACCTAAAAAACAATATTTAATGTCATGTCCACAGTAACGCACAGTACAACCACAGGGCATGTGTGCGCAAACTGGAACATAAAGAATATATATAAAAATGTCATAAAATTGCAATGTAATACAAATCAGGTTTACACCATAATACACAATGGTAGGCATGGAACACCACAACCAAGGTACAAGGGTTGCTAAGGGCCTGCGACAGTGTCCGGCGTGGTAACTATGAATTAGTAGTCAATGCCATGCGAATGAGGCAGATAATACTGAATCGCAAATGTCCCGCCAGATGAAGGTTGAACCATACGGCGCATTGCTATAATACTGAGGAGTGGCTCAGAGGAGATACATGATATCAGCAGAGGGGTGTGCCACCATAGCAGCAAGCACATTGGAGCAATGCAAACTGGCCTGGCCGTTGCTAAGCAAAGCTGCAGGACAGGGGTGGGGAGGAAGGTATAGAATCATTTAGTTGAGAGCACACATGGTGCCCAAAAGCGCATGTGTACGGGGATGAAAACATGCCCGAAACCCAGTAAGTGGATACACGCGGTGCGAACAATAACGCAAACAGGAAGGTCAGTGGAAGAAAAGAAGGAAATGCCGAAGTAGGGTAATTGGCGTACTAATGAGCAATCAACACCAATCAACTCACGGTGGCCAATCGACGGCAGCTGTCAAGTCTGCTTGCAGAAACCTGCAAAACAGGATAGGGGAGACATCGGAATGCAAAGAAAGGAGGGGAGGCATTGTATTGTAAAGATAGGAGATCTGTCATAGCAGAGCAAAGCAAACCGACAGTAGACCGGCAATAGCACACATTACGCAAGATACGCCAGGTCTAGGAAATTACAAATGAAAGCAGGCTGCTGCATGCATGCCAGAAAATGGTAGGTGGAACATGCAGAAATGTAAAGGGAAGGTCAAGAGGTAATCCACGGCAGCCAAATGTAATTCAACACCAAAGGCACCACAATAGTAGTTCTGGTAATAAAACACATAAGATACCCTGTAGCTACGATCATACATACACACCCTATGACATCATCGGTGTTCACAGCACAATAGTATAAAGTGTGAAAGCACCCTACACACACCTGTGAATTCCCAAACACTGCACCATAGGTGTAAACACATGGGGAACTTTTAAAATGTACATGTTGGGAGCTGCCATAACTGTGATTCATCAGCATGTGTTAGAGACTGACGGTGTTGTGGAGGATGACGCCGACAACCACCGCAGGCCCTGGAGGAGGAGAAAAGTGTTCAGACCAAGGGTAACCTACCAGGGCTACATGATCTGGAGATAGTAGAGCGTTACAGGGTGGACAGGGACATCTTACAGCAAATAGTGGAGCTGTGCCGGCCACGCCTGAGAACCAGAAATAACAGAGGGGAACCCATCCCAGTGGACATGAAGGTATGTGTAAGCATGCGAATACTAGCCACAGGTACCTTTCAAAGGCCAACTGGAGATATAATGGGGATCTCACAGGCATCAGCATCCAGGGTACTACACCAGTTCCTGGATGCCATGTTACCACATGCCAATGAGCATATATACTTCCCCCGAACTCAGGAGGAGTTGGCCAGCAATATGCGTCACTTCCACCATGTGGCACACTATCCGGAGGTACTGGGTGCGATAGACTGCACGCACATACAAATCAAGTCACCACCCAGTGAGCATGGTAGGCGCTACATAAAACACAAGGGATTCCACTCCATCAACTGCCAGGTCATATGCTATGCCCAGGACATTATCATGGATGTGTGTGCTAGCAGCCCTGGAAGCTACCATGACTCCCATATCTGGCATGCCTCACAGCTGTATCAGGTATTTGTCAGGGGAGACATCCCACATAGCCACCTTGTGGGGGATGCTGGCTATGCACTGGAGCCATGGATGATGACTCCCATCAGAAATGCACACACACCCATGCAAGAACGCCATAATGAGGCACACGCACAAACCAGAATTATCATAGAGCATGTGTTCGGGATGCTGAAATCATGGTTCCGGTGCTTGGACACATCTGGTGAAGCCTTGCAGTACTCTCCAGGCATGTATGCCCACATTGTCATAGTATGTGCCATGCTACATAATATGATCCTGCGGAAACAGCTGCAGCAGGGACAAAATGGTGAAGGCCCTCATAGCCCACTGCAATTGCCAAGGCCATCACAGGTACAGAGGGATTCAGACCATGAACACACTGTTCCAGCCCCAGTAGGCAGATGGAGGTGTGCCCAATATGCCTACACCTTGGAAAAGAGGGAACGTATAGCACATACTCTGACAGTGTAGGCCCCTACAGACTGACACACCTCTCCACCTGCACACACAGTAAAATGGATGGCACACAAGCACAACCACCTGTAAATTGTAATGTATAGGTGGCCCACTGTGTGAATCCTACATAGGCAGCCCTCAAACATTGTACACACAACAGCTATTGGAACAAGGAATGTCAACACCTGAACAGTACATGCGCCTATCACCATATGGTGGTGCTGTGTGTATAGGTTCCCAGGTACATCGGTAGGTACACGGCCAATTGTCAGAGGCCATACACCAAATGGGGCAAACAGTGTCCGCTATCGCCACAACATCGAGTAACCAACTGTCGCGTAGAGGAGCAGAGACAATTGTGGGAGTACATCTGTGTAAGCACTGTTCTGCACACACTAGCACAGAGTCCCTGCTGTGTTAATGAGGGGCTCCACATAAATATAATCATGGATGTTGTGTCAAGGCATGGGGTGTACCCATGACAGGTACTTGTCACCCCAGAATGCTCCACCTACGGTCGTTTGAAGGTGTAGCACAGTATCGTGTGTGGCTCACTGAGATATACATACCCAATGCCAGAGCACATCCAATAAACATCACATGGACATACCATTAACTGGACTCATCAATATGTAAACTAACTGAGTTACCCATGTGAGTGCAGTATGGAGTAACAGCCGTAGTATACTCCACGTACAAACTGACATAACATGTGTACAAATCCCAGATGGCCATATGTTAAATGCAGTGACCGTCATGCATGTTCCCGGTCCCACGTCCTGCAAGGGATGTAACGTAATCCCGAAGGCACAAGTAATGCATGTCGGATGCAGGTCAGCAGATCATGTTTAGCACACGTTACCGGGAATATGCATTGCCCACTGCTGGTAAGTGACGTTTAAATATGACTATATGGATATGCGCGAAACAGGGATAAGCTACTCCGAATATCATGCAGATCATGGTCAATGATGTCCTGAACAGGTGAAACCAGCAATATTCACCCCTGTACTAATAGCGCCTGCTCTGAAGGGTAAAACAACCACTGCCAGGTGTAGAACATGCAATCATGTATCGAATCACCTAACACTATTGCTAGGCAAGATGTACCTATGGTAGGGTTGCCACCTCTTCAAATGACTAATGTGGGACATACGTCAGATGTCTGCAGGCCAACACATACACCCAGCCAGTACGAAAAGCAGAACTGTACTGTTTTGCCTAGATAAAAGCTCATTCTTGTAATGTTGACTTACTTATTCTGTTTATTGATTCAGATACAGAATAACTGTTTTATGCGATTATTACATCAACTATAGGAAATAAGTATGTTCTAAAATCACAGGACATTTGCCATGTTTACAAATATTTTGCAGGACACAACTGCCCAAAGAGGGACTGTCCCTCGCAGAGTGGGACAGCTGGCAACCCTAACCTACGGCAGGTGTGTAATGTGACAGGTACAGACACAAACGTGTGGAGTCCAGGAAACAGTATACACCAAGTACACAATGAAAGGTGTAGCTTGCCTGTCACTTTCCCCGTCAGATATATATATATATATATATATATATATATATATATATATATATATATATATATATGTACACATATATACATATATATAATATAGATAGAAAGGGCGATAGAGTGATATATGTTGATATATACGGATTCAGCGATATCTGCAAATATATGTAGATAGGACAACGACATTCATAACACCTTGGAGGTACAAATAATTAGGATACCGCCAACTATGGAATGTGTAACACACCAACATGCGTAACCACGAGGCTTAAAGAACGAAAGAACACAGTACCGGAACAGTACAACCGCGAGTAATAGCATGATGATATGAATGGATAATTAGTCACCGCTGCCCGTGTTGTGGTCCACGTAGGTACTGTGTTCAACTGTGTTTGTGAGTGTCGTAGTCTGTGTATGTGTGTGTTGAGGGTGCCGTGTGTGTTCCCGTGTGACTGTAATGTGTGTGTGTGTGTGTCCGCATCATCTGACTGTTAGTGCCAACTCGGAGGTAGATCATTACGGTAGGTGTGGGTATAGCTAGCCATAGGCATACAGTTACCATCTGTCCCACATTAGGAGGGACAGCCCCTCCCTGGGCAGGTGTGTCCTGACATAAAACATGACAAAGGGCAAATGTCCGAGATCGTAGGACATTAATATGTCCCATATATAATGTAATAGTAACATTAAATAGTTATGCCTGTATGTAAGAAACGTGAATGTTACATGCAATATGATAAGTAGCCAAAGTCCCACAACAATAGGTATGTATTGAGGATAAAAGTATGTGCTATCCTGTGTACTGACCGTGGCTATGTGTTGGCCTGTAATGCCACTGTGTGTCCCGGAAGTGTCCAACAATGGCCATATGAAAAGGTGGCAACCCATGGCAAAGAGGTTCCGTTACCAACACAACCGCAATGACTGCAAATATCTGGAACAGAAATACATGGGATAGCTGTCATGTAGACATATCCCTTTACATATCGCTGCAATTCCGGAGGTATGAAAGTATCAACCTCACCTGCATAGTATATAGAAACCAATTAGCAACGGCCCAATGTACAATCCCATAACATAAGTCTACTAACTGATAGCTCTTTAATTAGGGACGGAGCCCACACACATATATATGGAATATGTAGAAATGCAAGCCCCACAAATCTGTATATGCTACGTACACCCACCGACATCCCCCACACTAGAAACTATAGCAATACAGACTGTAATAACAGCACAAACATCCAGTCAGTCAATTACAACTGCAGAACCATCAACATACCTTGTGAGAGACACAATTAAAGGCACCATGCAAAATTGCAGCCATTGTATAATGGAACTAACGGCGATGTTACAGGTTTTGTTTGCAATAGTCCATTAACAGACGTTGGGATGACAGGTACACCCACATGTTGAACCACATACTCTAGCTGTCACACACAATCGATGGGGGACATGAATCCAAAGTATACTTGTCTCTATGCATAGCAGTTGCAATTACACATAACAAAACACAATACAGGCCATCTCCCCGAAGGTAGGGCAAATGGGCAACGCCCAAGTGCAGAAGTCAATTATACCCCACTGTTGCCACGTAACTGGCGAATGGAGTAGCTGCACAGCTGATATGCAAGTAATTAGTCACTCAGAAACACCAATAGGTGGCAGGAAACCATGTTACAGGTATCGGCGTATATAAGGAAGACTTGCCAGAAATTCAAACTGTATGCTCATACAAAATACCCGTGTAAGCAGTGTGAGAGAGATAGAGACGAAAGTCCATAATGATAACAAGGTATGTAGAGCACTCGTATGTAAGTTTATGTATAGCATGTTTTGTATTAATTATCTACTGTATGTATAGCCTGGTTTACATTAATTAAAAGTGTCCACAATGCTTAACGTGGGAAAAGGTATTTATGTAGTGATGTCTTGCTGAGCATACTCAAGCTTGTAGAAACTGTACGTCCAGCAGTGAGCCACAAGGTACACATCACAGACACCACAAGGGATGCTACATGAGGGCTTTAAACAGAACTATTACATTCAACCTGCTGTCAGTGGTAGGATATGTCAAACAAGTACGTGCCATAGCCGGGGATAGTATATGTTGATATACTGTCACAGTAGGCATGTGTATGGGCATATAACGACAATGACATGTCTAAGGTGGTCCCGCTGTGCAAGTATGCTTTGCATTATGGGATACTATGTAAAATATGTGTAATGTATAGTATTGTAGGTAGATATGTCAGATATTCTACACAGCATAACAGGCATATCATGCATACCAAAGGTATCGTCTATTGGCATGTACAATAACAGGATACATATGGCTTGTAGGCACGGGACATTGTAATAGCATGATAGCTAATCTAAATGGAAGGGCTAGCAAGTAACCATGCACAAAGGACATGTAATAGCTTCACAGGTTCATAGTGGGGTACTATGCAGTCTGGGAAGTCTATGTTTAAGCACAACTACAGTGTTCACACCAGTGACACCTCTCTAGGGTAGTGTCCTGTGATTAGCAGAGCCATATGTTACCTGCATCTCTGCACAGTGCAGCCACTGCAGTGATCCCTGGCGTACATGTGTCTCCCAAACACCAAGGGAGGTATCACATGAACAGTGCTACTGAGTGCCCCGGTGTGATGTACACAGGAGTCATGTTCCAAAGCATGGTGTGTGTCCGGTTTGGGAATGTAACCCTCAAGCACATACCACTCATTGTTGCGTGTGTGCACATATCCATGAGCATGTTCCTCACAGTGGCATTTGCGTATGTTGCGTATGTGGTGTATATCCATTAATATTGTTGTGGACATGGGCCCTGTCTGTTCAGCAGAGGTCACCCCTGAGTATGTAGTATGCAAATGTGTACAGACATGGTGTCCGTAGTTCAGCCGCATACCTTAGCTGTCGGAGCTCAATAAACGTCATGGCGTGTTAATGTTGTGGTATGTAAAGCTGTAGCTGTTGTGTAAGGTACACCCTAAATGGGGTGGTGTACCCTTGAATGTGTGTAGAAGTCCTGAGTTCAGAGGTACAATGGGTGCCAATGTACAAGCTATGCACCCAGTACAGATAAGTGTGGGGCCATGTAGAAGGATATCCACGCCACAGTGGCAATATGGTAATCACATGAGTGGGTGTGACATACGTGTGCACTAGAAACATGTACAATGTGACATGTATGTAGGGGACTACCACCTATGTGATAGTGGGTGAATGGTGTAATGCAAAGGTGATGTCCATGGACCTTGTGTCATGCAGCTTGATGCCATGATATTCATATCAGGTATCTGTCACAGTGACACCCATATGGATGGAGTCAGTATCAGCTGGTGGATCAATCATGGCACTTTGTATGCAGGGGGTTGTAAAGCTAGGCAGGGAAAGTCCCTCTGTGCTAGCCTGTACCACAGGGAAGCATATACTGAACATGAGGGGCCCAATGACTGAGGACTGTGGTATGCCAAATGTAACTGAAATGCAGTAGGTACTATGGTATGCTACCCTCATTGTGTGTGTCCTGTGCATGAGCCACGTTGCATAACATCCACAGACATAGGGTACGATGTGCAGGTGGATGTGTATGTTGTCAATACCAGAATGGAGAACAGTGCTGAAAGGACAATGTAGGATGTGTGGACTCCCATACCATCATCAACTACCCTGGTAACTGTATGAAAGGAGTCCACCAGGTGTAGGGGCCATGCTCTGGCCCTAACAAGTCCAACCTGTGTGGCATCAAAGGACTGGAGCCCAACGATGTCTCTGTGAATGACGTCCTTGATGATGTACCCCATAGCCATGCAGAACAGTCCAGGCAGGTGTGTAGGACTATAGTCCCACTCGTGCATTGTGGTGCCACCTGTGTGGAGTGTGATAAATGTTGCTGTGTGCCATTCAGGGGCCACAATGTCTGATATAAGGCTATTACTGAATATGGTGGCCTAGTGGGGAGACATGTCGTTCAGAGGTTTGTGGACATCACAGCCTGGGACTTTGGAAGGTGACATGGGGCCAGTGTCCCAGGACATATAGAGTGCAGGTTAGTACTGTGTAGGTGTGACCGCAGGGACACCACAATGTTCCTGCATGGATTGTGGTCCTGTAGTGAGCGAGAGGGTGTAATGTTACCATTGAATCCATCCGCCAGCATGTTGCCAACATCACCTGGGTCTGTAATGTTCCTGAGTGACTGTTGTATGTGAGAGCAGATGTGGGTGTTGCCATTGACTACTGACATACCACCATAATGCCTTGTGGTACACCCCGGAATGTGTCACAGTAATGTTTACGTAGCTAGTCTTGGAGTATGTGATGAGGGATCCCATGGCCCTACCAAGGCTGACCAGTGAGCTACCCCACCCATGGGATTGTACACCACTGTGCAACAGCCTCCACCTGTTGTTGTACATTATGTCCATGGAACTTGACCACCAGAGTGGCGTCCGTTATCTGGTGTGTACCATCATGGCTCTGTGTGGAATAGCACGATCCATGCAGTTGTGTACATGCTAATGAAGTGCACTGGGGTATGTTTCAGCATTTGTATGTGCATTGTCCATCTGCACGGGTGTCATGACATTAACAACTGCTGTCATACGACGTCTGTAGTAGGTATTGTAGTACTCATGTACTGTGTATGCCGTGAAGGGTGTGGTGCCGGGATGTGGCTAACAAGGTTGATTAGCATATGTTCGGAAACCACCAATGAGGGGATAACCCCAGGTGTGATACACCAGTCACATTTTGGTAGTGTTCATGTCAAGGTCAATGTTGGTCTTGGAGGTGGTGTGTATGGGTTGATCCAGTCGAGGTTATGACTCATGGATGTGTCGGTACATGAGTGGCTATCCCAGTTAAGTGTGGGGTAGTGTCAGTCACACATCAGTAGTAGCTGTCTGAGCCCTACTGTCCAGTAAACCAACAAATGAGGTCTGGTAACCATGGGGTATGTTGTTGAATCTGTAGCTTGTTACAATGTGTATAACGGTTATGGCCAAAGTTAGTTGCACGTGGAGCACCTCTGATGCATTGTGCTAAGTAACTAGCTAGGATGTGTGTACAACATAGTGGGATATGGGAACACCTCAGCTGTGGGTGTGCCGGTCCAGGTATGTGCCTGAAAGGTATGGTCTGTCTATAACCTGTCATTGCAGGTGTGCTCTGCAGAGCCTAGAGGCAGGTCCCAGTCACTGCAGAGATATTGGAGTGGTGCATTATAAGGTGTGCCTTGCCTGTGTGCGTCACAGAGGAAGATGCAAGCATTGTGTCACATGACCCCATGTCTTGCTTGCCAGTTCCCGTTCTGCCGGTGACTGTTATTGGAAACTGTGCAAGACAGGCAGTATAGAAGCAGCAAGAGCCTTACATGTGATCTGTACTCCCAGGGCTGACAGGTGCAGGTCATCTGTGCCAAAGCATTGTGTTTGACCAGGTCAGTCAAAGTGGACAGATACCAGATGCCTGTGGACTGACAGCAGAAGCATAGGCAACTGTTGAAGTGACACAGTCAGTTGTTGTACAGTGGTATCGGGTCCGGATGAATGCATAATGCTCCCCAGGGCTAGGCCCACACCTTCAGGGCTACAAGACTGGTGAGCTATTGGATGTCCCTGCACACGTAGTCTGTGAAGTGGTATCTCATGGCAGTCACACTAACATGGAGAATGACAGTCACATCGTACCTGGTGAGGTGTGGCATGGGTGCATAGGTTATGTTGCAGAACCAGTTACCTGACAGCAAGATGTAAGTGACTATCGCCTTGTGTAGCCTGCTGTGTGGAACTGCAGTGTGACCACCTACTGAGTCAACTATGACTGGTGTGTTGTGGATGTTATAACACTCTATTGGCTATATGTGATGGGCACACATGAGTCTGTAGGCTATAAGTTGGTGATGTTGCGTTCCGTGATGGGGGCTGTCTATGGTGCCTACACAGAGTATGGAGAGGTACTGCACAAGTTGATATGTGTGGTCTGTGGTGGAGATCATGTGAGACTATGCGATGAGTGGGCTGTGTTGAGAATGTTACACATCCCCACATGACTGTCAGGTGCAGTCAGGGTTGGTGACAGCATTACCCACAGCAGGGCTGCATAACTGCATCCCCCACAGGCTGTAGTGCTGTATGTTGGGAGGTGAGCATTGAATGTGTACATGAGACAATTGCTCTATTGCCACATGTACGACATATCCATCATATAGACAGGCAATAGCACTGGTACATGACAGTTGGACATGCCTGTATATACAGCCATGTCTCACAGGATATATGCGTTACGTGTGTACAACAGCTGTTGTACCATAAGCAAGTTGGGAATTTTAGGACAACCAGTGTACCTGTGGGAAATGGTGTGGAATAGGTGCTATATTAATCAGTAGCTCATGACATGCTCACAAGTTCTGAACAAGTGCCTAGCATGACCATACGATACAGATAGGGTGTTGGATAATATCAACCCACAAGTGGTGATGACAGTCATAATGGGTGGCACCGCACTATAACTCTGCTGAATATGGTGTGCATGTCCATGAACCATTATCACTGTAGATGTTAGCACTACAGATGTACAAGACAGTATGGATGTTTGATTACAAATACCTTTGTATGTCACAGGAGTGTTCTACCAGTGGCCTGTTGACAGACTCACAACTACAAAAGGTGCCAGAGTGACATGTGCATACCACACCAGTGCCAACTACAGTAGAACAGGGTTAATGTGTTGTACTCCACCCTCATTGTATGTAAGTATGTGAATGGCCATGACCTATGAGGAATAGCTGTGTCAGTGTTGTGAACAACATACAGAATGCGCTGTGTGGGTGAGGTGTGTGACATATGTGCACATTCTGATGGATGATATCAGCATTGTCACCACTAGGTGAACATCCCTGTACCCATTAACTACCACCTAGGCTGTGGTCAACATTATGGACACTGTGTAAGGGATGGTGCTGTGCAGTACACCTCCCTGCCTTGGTGATGTATCCAGGCCCCTTGGGTAGTCATACGAGGTACCCATGTCATGACAGGGTGCCATCCATGAGCACGGAGATCATTGGACAGGCATATACAGCACTGGGGTGACCAATATTGGATCACATATCACATTTAAGGGGTAATGGCCATGCGTGGATGGGTGATACCAGCCTTCACAATCCTCACCTCCACTATGCAACATGCTGTCTACCTTGCATAAAAACATTTGCTACACCATGATGATGGACATGCTACATGTCCATATCCTGATCTATAAGACATACGTCATGGACAGCCACCGTCCTAATACTAGGATCGCCACATGCTGGACAGATTCCTGTGCCATACATGTGACATACTCCCACCAAACCATGCAACCCTGTCCATCAAAGCTGCACATGTCATCCCAGTCATACATGGTGTGATGGCCGCATGTTAGATGTAGTATCAACTGTCCGGATCAGTAATGTGGCACTGATGCACCTCGCGGTGGCATAATGGCTGTCTGTTACAGCTAGGAAACCTTGCCCGTACATGCTATGGTTGATAACCATCCCTGCGAATGATGTCCGACTAGCTATTGTCCCATGTCTATCACATGTGCAACACAGGCGATCCGTGGCAGGATGTTGAACAGCTGTACAGTGCTGTGTAGATGTATATGGCAAAACATATGCATGTACAGGTGTCCATGCATATGTGTGCATTGTCACTGCTCAACTCCATTAAGACTGTATCTGTGTAGATATGTGACATATACACAGCATCAAGGTCAACAGCATTACCGTGGACACATCCAGGCATGTGCAGATAGATAAGAACACCAGTGCAGGCAAATAGACATGCCCACATCAAGACAGCATTCACATGGAGTATGAACACTGTAATGAGGTGACACACATATATGGTGATGATATCCAATGCATAATGGGTGTTACATGTGTGTGACACAAACACGTCAGTCGTGTCAGTGTCATGATGATTTGCAAAGATAACTGTGCAGATGTACTAGATGTCATAGAAATGTATGTGCAGCAGCAACTCTGTACATCTCTGAAACTGTGACCTGTCACCATCATTATGTCTTACAGATAATGCCTCGTACACTCCTTCCAGCGTACAGCCGCCAGGAGGATGATGTCCTCATCCCGTACCTCCATGAGAACTATGAGGTGTTGTTCAGCCATGTGCCACAGCATGCCCAGCAGCAGGACGACCTGTGGCAAGATCTAAGTAGGAGGGTGAATGATGTGGGTGGCCATAACCGCACCTACCAGCAGGTGCGTAGACACTGCATGGACTTGATACAACATGCAAAACAGCGTGCCACTGCAATCGCCAGGGAACAAGGTGGAACAGGTGGTGGGCCACCAACCCAGCCCCCACTCACACACACTGAGGAGCTACTGGCCAGTCTGGGGACACCCTCAGAACAGCATCCACACACACTAGCTGCCATCGTGGAGGTGGGTGTCTCCCAACCAATGAGCCTGGAGTTGCCTGGTAAGTCAGTACTGCACATATGGCTATTATATCCCATTTAGTTGCATGTGTCACTGTACATTATGTAAAGTAACAACATATGCAAGGTATGTGGACACACATGCTGCATACTACAGTATGCTACCCTGTGTATTCACACATGTGCATACTATATACTATTATACAGGCGAATGTGTTAACATGCACAGTGCACCCTGTGGCTGTCATACAGTTATGGAAAATGTTCATACTGCTGTGTCACCCCTATACAGGTACCTCTGGCATGCCGCACAGACATGAGTCAGTTGCAGGTGAGACTGTCATCAGTATCAGGCATGTTAAAGCATAGAGCTATTTGTCATGTGGCCAGTTAGTTGCAGACTTGATGTTTGTTCCAGTCACGATATGCAGGTTGCATCACCCATCAGTCACACAGGCCACCCATGTGCAATATATACAAATGAAATGACACACCGACTTGAAACCACAGTTGTCATTGCTTCATGTGTGGTCAGCTGTGCATACAATAGTGGACATGTTCTACAATGGAGGCATATGTAGTATGCATTGGAACAACATGTGTGGTACGCAAACAGTACCACATAGTGAGCTGTAATATGGGCAGCCCACAGGTGTCACCATTGTGTTATATGCCCCTGCATTGGGTGCACACATTGTGATGTGCCATCAGACATGTCCCAGACACGTAGTGTTCTGGCTACAATATTGTCACACTATCTCATGACCCATACCCCACATACCAAACATACAACCCATTGTCTGCATAGCCCTGTGGATGGTGACATATCTGACATCTATGGGTGTATGTCATATGGGACAACACAGACATGTGAGATAGATGGCCATCACACACATTTGGCCAACACATGTGCACACATGGCCATGGGGGATGACCAGAGACACGTAGCCATGCAGTAGATGTGATGTGTATACACCCTGTTGCACATTGTCCACACATGGTCCAATTATAGCCTTAGTTGACTGATTATACAGTTGATGTGGTACACTGGACATCCTAAAAGCCTGTGCACAGCTAGTGGAGGTGTCACTGAAGTCTACCATATAAGATCTGTTGAACATCACAACTGTTTCATAGCATGACAATAGTCAGATGTACAGCTTCCACAGACATAGACACCACATCAGGCCACAGATACTGTACATTTCCCTTGCTGCTGTAAGACATCACTGTTAGCTGTGCACCTTGTGTGTGTGGTACATCAATGTCATGTGGGAAATGGTGAATTGACATGGTTGCCAGGCAGCTAAGACCCTGTAGTTGTTGTGCAGGGGTGTCATCTGTAGGTCCTCCAGTGACCTGTCACTTGACACAGCATGGTTTGGTGTGTATACACCTTAGCATCGTGGGTCACAATCCACAGTTATGTCATGGGAATGCATGCAGTTATGGCTATGCAATGTGTACATATTATACATTGTACAGCAATATAGATGCCTCATGCTGCCATGCAATGGCACAGTGTCTGTACTTCACACTGTATAGCAATGTAGATGGCTCACACTACCCTTACATGTTCATGCACATTTGCTAAACATGCATTCTATCTGTAGGGCATGCAGACAACACCACAATGTGATGCCCATTACGATGCTGTACATGTGTCAGGACATCATTGTGTCAGATATGTATGCATGTTAATGCACACGTCAGCAGATTACATGCCAAGGTCACATCAGCCATGTGTGCTGTTATCCTGTTCTGGTCCACATGGTGTATCACGGGGATGCATGCATACTACCATGATTGTGTGAACTGCATGGCTACTGATATGACACCTGCTTGCTGTAGTGCTGTAGTGTGCACCCCAGTGAGGTATGCTTACTAACACTATTAATGTCTGAGTTGCATGCCCTCTGCTGTATCACAGGCATGCTGCATGCCATCTGTCAAATCACATGCATGATGTGTGTCTGTGTGTGTGTGTGTGTGTGTGTGTGTGTGTGTGTGTGTGTGTGTGTGTGTGTGTGTGTGTGTGTCTGTGTCTGAGTGTGTGTGTCTCTGTGTCTGTGTGTGTGTGTGTCTGTGTGTGTCTGTGTGTGTGTGTGTGTGTTTGTGTGTGTGTGTGTGTGTGTGTGTGTGTGTGTGTGTGTGTGTGTGTGTGTGTGTGTGTGTGTGTCTATTGTAATTTAGAGTCTTTCTTTGCATTCACAGGTGATGTAGGTGTGTTACCCTCCTGTGGTCCATCTGATGTTAGGGTCCCCACAGATACTAGCAGTGATGAACATATGCATGAGGTACAGGCAGGGTTGTCAGGGGCTGAATCTGTGCCAATGGTTGCCATCCCAGCTATGTCCCCCTCTTCCCCACACACAGTTCTGCTGCCAACACATACCACATCACCAGTGGCCATAGAGGAAGGACAGTCAGCGTCTGTTAGCATGGAACAGGAATGTGTGGTGACTACAGAAGGTGTGTCTACACACCATGGTGTCAGTGTAATAACTGCAGATGTGCCACACAGGCATGTGGCCGGTGCTGCTCGTAGGAGGACCTCTGGCAGACATGCACCTGCAGGACAAAGCGCAGCAGCTGGTATCACCAGACGCATGTTCCAGACTGTAATGGCGGCACAGGCACGTGCTGAATGGCAGAACAGAGAAGGGCAGACACTGCAGAGGGCTGCTATCTGTATCCTAAATGACAACATCCAGGCATTGGCAAATGCTCAACAGCAGATTGCTGATGTTCTGGACAGGCGATTGGGTGACATGGTCGGAATCCTTGACCGTGGCATGGCAATCCACGAGCGTGAGCTGTCTGTGCTGGAACATCTGGTAGGAGTGAGGCATAGGCCACGTGAATGTAGCCCAGCTACACCACCTAGTGCAGGTCAATGTGAGCGTGCCACCTCACATGCCCACTCCCATAGTGCTGGTAGCAGTAGCAGTGCAGCTGGTGCTGCGCTGTCCACACCAGGACACACCAGGCCACATGGACATGGCCCTGGACATTCCCAGTGGGGACACGGTTCCAATGGACATGTGTCGTTGGACAGTAGCCAAGCTGTACATCCACCTGATAGTGCATGTGCAACCCCTGGCAGGCACAGGTCACGTGGCCGGACACAGTGAGCTGTACAACCTGGTCTGTACAATCTGGAGCTGTCAATAATACTCTGTGTAGGCCTCACAAAAGGCAGAACTGTGTGCACACATACACACACACAGCAAAGACATCTGTAGGACACCACAACACCCGCATGCATACTGAACAGACATGTCCAATCATATCACTGGCCCTTACCCACACACAAGATGTCATCCATTGGTGCAGCCTATGCCCCTGGCAAACATTATCACCCTGTGCATATGATGAAGCCTGTGCCTCATCCCTGTCATCCACACCATTGGTGCAGGGACATGCTCAAATGGTCTGATGCACAGTGTAAACAGAATAATGAGAAGTGTATATTACATTAGTTGAGTAAGAATAGTGAGAGAAGTGTATATTACATTAATTGTGTGTGAATAGTGAGAGACGTGTATATTACATTAGTTGTGTACTGTTGACATGCACCAGACATAAAATGTAGTACAGGTTTAGCATGCATTGTTATATGTTCACAGTATGTGTCTCGGTAACAACAGTAACAGCATGTTGGTAATGATGCCCTGGTTCCCTCCTTATGGTCTACTTGCACGTGCCTACAGGTAGCACTGTTTGCAGTTTCCCATGTGTAACTGTGGAGTACTCACAGGCACATATGGCAATATCAGCATGCTATATGTAGCCTCAGCCTGACTGTTGGAAAGTCTAACATAACACAGATGTCCACACATATACTGATCCAGAAGCATGTGGGCAGTTTAATAGGCTACAGTGGCTAGAGACGTGACATCCATACCAGGTCACATCACAGGTATGTTGACATGGTGCAGGGGTTGTACACAGCGGTCTGGCCAATGATAATGTAAGAGGCCACTTGATAGCATGAGGCCTCACTGTGTAGCAGTAATACCCTGTCACATTACAGGAACATGCTCACACTCACGGGGTCAACAAAACTATAATGCACACCCCATAGTGTTGAGGTGAGGACCCTTGCCTATGTGGTCATTACTGTCACAGTACTGTGAACCCACATGACGCGGCACAGAGAAAGAACATGTACAGGTAGCCAGTGCGGCTGAGACCGATGGCATCAACAGGGTAGTGGACTGCATCACCACGAGGGGTTAGGGATCCTGTGTGTTCTGTATGGTAGCATACACCCTCACTCCATGCACTAAACAGCCATACACACCTAAATACACACACACACACTGTGGAGACCACAAATGTCATACACATATGGATAGCTGCCTACGTCATGCTTTCCACACTGCAGTATGTACAGATCTCTACAACAGTGTACAGGGGTGTGTAACAATTGGGATGTATTCCCCACAATATGTGGCATATATGGTCACACAAGCAAACACACATGGCAGTATTGTGAATGATACACCTGCTATATGATGCTACATCTGACAGACATGCAGCAGTATTGGCCGCATTATGTGTACCAACACTACCTTCAGCAATTGTGCTGCTATATGCACACGGGAGAATGTAAGTGTTATAGGTGTCAAGTGACGTACTGTCGGTAACACCTGACCGCTGTGTAGGTTTTATGTCTCCACCGTCAAGTAATGGTAACATAGCATACTGTTTGCACATGTAAGGGTAGAATGGCATGTGACACACCTGTGAGCCATCCCTGGCAAACATCCATCGACACAGGTGGATCACCACTATATGTACACACATCCATACCTGCTGTACATCCTACCGTACTGTCAGTATGTCACCATATACAGGTGTCAATGATGGGGCTGCATTGCAACTGCATGTTGTAGTTAGGCACAGATGAGTTACTTACATCAGCTACTGCACATGCATGGTAGCTGCATGCACACTACAGATTGTACATATGTGTTGGTCCTACATGCCTGTCATGTAGCTATGTTTGTATGCATTGCAATTGGTGGACATGTGTGTTGACATACATAACACATGGACTGTTGTATGATATGATGGGTGTCATGGGTAACTAGTACAGAGGGAATGTGTCCTCGGTCAGCATTGCTGCCTCATGTACTGTTAGCATTCAACAGCCATGGACCCACCTTCCATTTGCGTGCATATGATTGCTGTAGCCACTTGTCTGCATGGAGGACAGCAAAAGCTATGCTATGTACATATGTGTTGTGTGTGTGGTCCATGCACATATCCACTGCAATTACATGTATGACATAGCCAAACATGTGTGTTCATTGATGTACAGCGACAGTCATCTGTCACAGCTGTGTAAGACGCAGGGCCCCTGGTATGTGTAGAGCTGACCTGGTTATGTACAGTGGTATCATTGCAATGCATAAAACATGATGGAACCCTGTTGGTACATGTGTAGTCTGCATAGTTGCTGTAGACCTATTTGCAGTCCACTGGTCATGAGTCACACGGTGTTGTGTTAATGTATGGCTGTGTATTGCTGGTCCAATGACATGGTGATGTTGAAGGGCTACATTGTAGATTGTGGTGTGTACCTCTGTGATATGCACCTGAGACATCTGTGATAGCTCCTGAGTGTGTACTGGTCAATACATGTGAGTGGCCTTCATGTACATGGGGACAGTAATACCATACTGTGCCCTTCCGTGTTTAGAATCCATGTGCATGCAAGATGGCCCTTTGCAACTGCTAAGTGTGTGAGCATGCCCAGTACGCCATTGTGTAGATGGACACACAGTACTTTCTAAACTGCGATCTTCTGTGTATAGAATCCGTGTGCATGCAAGACGGCCCTTTGCAACCGCTAAGTGTGTGGGCATGCCCAGTACACCATTGTATAGATGGACACACAGTACATTCCAAACAGATGTGTGATACTAAGCGTGTGGGCATGGCCATTGACATCCTGTATAGCGATGGTGGTCATCCAGGCAACAAGTGTCCATTTTCAATGTCATGATGGATGCCTACATTGAACACACTGGTTGCTGTCTTGAAGGGTGTACTGTCTGTGGCGCGTCCTGTATCTATGTAGTGTTGTAGTGCTCCATAGATATTTGGTTGCCCCGATCACACCACTGCTGTGTGTTTGTCTATGTCTACCTGGGGACAGTAATATGCTTTCAGACTGCTCACTCTCTATACATTCCCTATCAGCGTCCTTGCCTTTGCGGATGATGTCACTCATCTAGAAGTATGCCTCTGGGAGTGCTGTGTTCAGTAATCTTGGTAGCACATTCTGTAAATGCGTCATGCTGTAGTGTGTTAGGGTAGTTAGGTGTATGTTCGACTCCCAGCCCTGCCAAGTGTGTGTGTGTGTGTGTGTGTGTGTGTGTGTGTGTGTGTGTGTGTGTGTGTGTGTGTGCATTTGTGCGCATGCTCCCGTCCACCTGGGGACTCAGTCTTGCTTTTAGACGCCACACACCACAGCAGTTTGCTACCGACGTCTTTGCCTTTGCGGATGATGACACGCACCTAGATGTCTGCCTCTGGGACTACTGTGCTTAGTAATGTTGGTAGCGTGTTCTGTAAATGCATCATGCTGTAGTGTGTTAGGGTAGTTTGGTGTATGTTCGACTCCCAGCCCTGCCAAGTGTGTGTGTGTGTGTGTGTGTGTGTGTGTGTGTGTGTGTGTTTCCAGCTGCATGAGAACAGTACATTGCATTGACAGTATTCACTCTCCATAACATCCGTGCGGCGTCTTTGCCTTTGATGCTGCTGTCTGCAGGCTAGACATGTGCCTGTGTGAATCATGATCAACTGATCATGGTAGCGGGTTTTGTAACTGCGTAATGCTGTCGTGTGGTACAGTGCTTACGTTTATGTTCTGCTCCCAACCCTGCCACGTGTGCATGTGTGTGTGTGTATATGTATCTATCTACATATATATGTATATATATATATATATATATATATATATATATATATATATATATAGAGAGAGATATGTATGTATGTATATAGCTACATATATATATATATATATATATATATATATATATATATATATATATATTGTATATAGATATGTATGTTGGGATTATCACTCTTGACTGTGCTACATTGTCTGTATGTGAACACCTTGGATGTATGTACATCTGCTATGGCTCTGTGATAGTGCACATACTGTATGCTGTAGTGATCATGGGTTATACATGTGTAGTGACTGGTTATTGTGTTGCTGGGTATTACATGGGCATTGGAAACAATGTTAGTGCAGCATCTTTGAGTGGTCGTATGCAGATCTCGGAAACAGTCAGCGGTGGTTATTACATTGGAGTGTGAGTTTGGCTCATATCTGTCTGTAGTAACTGTCAAGTCTATGCACCCCAGGTTAACATTACAGACACATGTTTATCCACAGGTTGTGGTACAGATCCCAGGACTGTATGTGTAGACATTGACAGGTGCAGGACTGGGTTGTGTTATATGCATGGAGGGGTGTCCATGGCCAGTAATGGGGATCTCTACAGCCTGGCAGGTACGGTCTGTGACTGTCCCACAACCTCCTGTATATGGCTGACACATGCTGTACCTGTGTATATGCAGACACACACACTTACCACAAACAGCTACGGCTATCACATACACACACCCATTGCACCACCATTGGGCCATGCAATAACCATTGTCTCTCACACACACACTCCTATGTGTACATTGGATGGCTCTATAACAGCTCTGGACATGTTAACACCACACCCTGTGCATATGATGTCACCTATGCCATCACCTATGATGTGTAACATTGATGCAGGATCTGACTAACCTGGTGCTGCTGCACACAGTGGCTTTATTCCACTGTATTGATGTTAGCATGCTGGTAACACACAGTGTGGTACTTCCAGGTGTACTTCAGCAGGCATGATGCATTGCAGCTATGACCATCACTGTAGCATACTTTACAGCACTGTTACCTCTGATGATGTAGTCTCCATCCATGTGCCATTTCCCTGATGTGTGTAGTATTGGCAGCATGTGTGTCTGTGTGTGGAGTACGTGTGTAGTACACATGTATACCTGCTTACAAATGCATACACGGCATTACATGGGCTTCACCATTCATACACTAGCTTACTCATTCTTCCACACGTGCACACGGGCTAACACGTGTGCACACATACTTACTCGGGGTTACTGGCGCGCACGGGTGCAGACACACTGTGGGCAGGTTTGCAGGTCACATCGGTGGTATCCATGGTGTACGCCGTCAGTCTCCTGACGTTCCCTGGGATAGCTCATGACACTCCTCTTCCACTGAGTACTGACAGCACACATGTGACACTGCTCCTGTGAGGCTACAGTGTTTTATACATACACACTCCTGTTGTCACCTATCTTCTACTCTAATAGTCCCCTTAACCTACACTACACTGTAGAGGCTTGGCCCATATGGCATGACATGTTGTGATTCACTATCCTCAGCCTCACTTGCCTCACATTGCATACAAATGCTTTGTTACATCTCTGACAGAGCGCTTCCACACATAGGTACCAGTACGCAGTAGCCATGTTGTCTCCGGCTTGCCATTCATCTGCATGGCATACTAACATCTAACTAAACCTACATTTTGTATGTATATTATCCTTATGTCTTGTTTTGAAATGCAGCGTGTTCTCGTGGCGCTGCGCTACTCTTCCACACCAGGGATCGGGGGAGGACAATTACTGGTTCATTGATATCCAATGGACAAAGCTGCCACTGGCCTTGGACTTGGACATTGGCATGCTTCTTCGACTGTATTCATACTGTATTTGCAGCTGTCATTGCTCCATTTAGCAAGGTGCAAAATGTTAGTCGCATAACATCTGGGTACATTTCTGCACATAACTCTGCTCTTGCATGGACACCTTACTGTTTCATGTATCACGTAGTTACATAGGGTTACCACCTGTCCCACTTTGCGAGGGACAGTCCCTCTTTGGGCAGTTGTGTCCTGCAAAATATTGTGAGAAAATGGCAAATGTCCTGAGATTTTAGGACAAAATTATTTTCTATATTGTATGTAATAGTTGCATAAAACAGTTATTCTGTATCTGAAACACCTAAATGTTATATGAAACAGAATAAGGAACAAAAATGCTACAAGAATAAACTTTTATTCAGGCAAACAACTGAAGTTCTGTCCTTTGTACTGGCCGTGGGTATGTTTTGCCCTGCAAAATCTGATGTTTGTAGCACAAATGTCCCACTTTGGCCATTTGGAAAGGTGGAAACCCTATAATTACATCATTTGCATAGCTTACATATACAAATGGGGTACGTTGCAAATCCCAACATTGTCCATGCAATGTTTGTGTTACGGGTGGTCTTGCATGCCCCTGCAGCTGTTTGCTGAATAGCCTGGCAGTCATCTTTCCTTGCTGTACTCTCACTCAATCCATAAACGCCGGCCGTGTATCATGGCCTAGGCTTTGCTGTGTGCTATGTCTATTTGTGGTGTATGCATGGCTGTGGGTATGTCCCACTGTCATCACTGGTAAAAGTGACACCCTATAGGTACTTCCTGTAGACTGCTGTGTCATTTGACATGTCAGCACATACCTGCGGATGAACTTCCTACTGCAGCGCTTTTCATACCTTCTGCGTTATCTTGCGGTCGATAATGCTGTTTCCTCAGACATGTATCTGTTTCTGATCATACCTATCAACCTCCTAGTGCAAAACATCTGTACAAAGCCTAACATGATGGGGGGACAGATAGGGGCAGATTCTACATATTTCTCTTACAAATGTAGATAGTTGGCAGTATTATAGGTTTTGCATTAGTATGACCTTTCTGAGGGATTTGGGGTCTTAAACACATATGTTTATCATTATTTAATGATGTCAGTTCTCAGGTATTTGGCAGACAGATACAGATTATGAGAGGAACACACCACACATATGAGGCATACATCTGCACATTCGTACAGTTACGCCAATACGCACAATACATGGCGCCATCACAGGCCAGTTACCATTACATTCCTATTGCAGAACACACCCACCCACTGGGTTATATTCCTCACACAGGCCAGCAGGTGCTTATCCACACTACTTATTCCATCATGTACCTTATGTGTAGGCCGGTATTTGCACTTTCCGTCAGTGGCAGAGCTCATGTACGAGTATGGTGGACTGGACACTGTATCGGTGACACTGCATGACACCCTGAGGGACACATGTCGTTTGAGTCTATTAACCTTCCACATTGACTTTCACTGGCCATACGTTGTAATTCACATTTGTGGACAAACATGCTTATGACTTGTACATGTTTTGTCATTTGTCCTGACGTCTTTCTTCTCACCTGTCCACCTAGTATCACTAGTTTTGTACATTTCATTAGGATGGGTTACCTTCATACCTCTCACCTGTACACATTATGGGTATACGCCCTGGGGTTTGACCTATGATTCTGTTACATTTGTCATGATAATGTGCCTTTCTGATAGATTGCTGGCAAGTCATGATGGACTGTGCTGTTAGGTAATCATGACTGACATTTCTATTTCATGATTACTAACTCTCATAACATTCATATTCCCGACTACGCAATTATTCTATCAATGGTCTGACTTTGTCTGAGGTATATTTAATATAGTCCCTATTTGTCTGTCGTGTACTATGCCTTAGTCCAACTGTCTTATTCTGACATTCTGGCATGTATGGTTACCATCTTGGTCGTATGCATGTCCATCCATGATAATCACCTACATGACACTGATATAGATCCCTACATCTTCCCCCAATGGTTTACGCAATATCCAGTGGATGGGTTGCACCTTTTTGGTGAATATAGGCGTGTGCTATACCCACATAGGTATATTGATCACTCCCATGGGGTGTACCTGTACCACAAACAACGAATGAATCCACAAACAGATGAAACAAAGACTTTGAGCCAATGAAAGAGCCTTTACCAGCTTGAACCTTAGCGCAAGTTTATTATATTACAAAGAGACAGCGTTTTCTCTACTCAAAAAAGGTAACTTCCTCAGAGGATGAAAAAAGCGCGAAAACAGCGCTCTTTTAAACTCTGCACTGTAATGCAATTACTATTACATCACTTCCTACAAAACGGAAGTTTTTTTTAAAATAAATCAGACAATACATCAAAATACAGCAAAATGCCATATCATAGCTGCATTAAAACATTAAAATAATAAAATGGTGAACTTATAAAGCCAGTAAAGACCATTTCAAACAATTATTTAAAACAATAATATAAAATAGCTAGACATACCACTAAGTTTTGCTGTAAAACCCTTTTAACCTCTAGTTTTTAAATTTTAGTATTAAGATTTATTCTGTACGCTGTAGCAAACTAATAAGAATGAATTATTATTATAAATAAAATCAAATCAAATCAACACATTAGACAACCCAACCCTGTATTAAAAACCATGAGATGGGATATTAATCTACACATAAGAATGTGCATACTGTTGCATATGAACAAATGTGACTTCTGTACATCCATGTATCAATTCAAAGCACAATTTTTTTTAACACTACTATCAGTGCCAGTCAATTAAATGTTTGTAAACTTACAGCTCTTTCAACTATAAAAGCAATTACTGAGCATAACAAATAATTGGTTAGCTAAAAGGTCTTTACCAAACAAATAAAAGAACAAAACTATATATAACGCCTGGGAATACAGTACATAAATCATTAACAAGCAAAAACTGGCTTTTAGCAGTCAGGCACCTTTTATCTAATTTGTAAATCACAAGTAAGAATGCTGCATTAAAAAAGAGTTTTTATTATTTTGTTATTACCTCATATAAGATTTTAACTTTAAAAAGGAAGCTATATTACAACTATCATTTAAGCCTGGTAAATTAAAAGCATCTAATTTCAACTGCCATAGTAACTCTCTGGTTTCCAATAGTATTGAAGTAGGACCCCCTCTTAAAGGCGTTGGTAAATGGTCAATGCCCATGAACACAAATGCATGCCCTGGGTAAGATGCTATATGCTTGGCCAATGCATTTTCACTCTTCATATTCTTGATGGCATAACAGTGCTGGTAAATCCGCTCTTTAAATCTTCTATCTGTCTTACCGACATAAAAGCCGGGACAGCATGTGCAAAAAGCGACATAAATGATGGACTTAGTGTCGCAATTAATTCGGTGATTAATGTGGTATTTCGTACCTGATATGCAAAATGTGCTACCTGTTTTTATATGGGAACAAAAGTTACATAAGCCACAAGCAAAGGACCCCTTTGTTCTGTTACATACAGGAGCTAATGGGTTACTTTGTAACAAATCCTTGATATTTCTCCCCCTCCTAAACACAATATTAGGCTTCTCACCCAATTTTTTGGACACAGAAACGTTTGACGATAGAAAATACCAGTTCTTATTCAAAATGTCTAAAATAGCATTAGAATTCAAGCTAAATGTCATAATAAAGTTACAAGAAAAGTCATTAGGTAGTGACTCTGCTGTTAAAACAGGGTCATCCGTGAAAGGAAAGTTTGCTGTAATGGCTAGATTTTGAGTGGGACCAATAACAATTGAAGATGACACAGAAAGAAGCGGTTTGTAAAAACCACGGTTTCTCTTTGCAGTTACTTCATCTAATAGGTCATCCACCAAACGTTGTGGGTAATCACGGTTAATAAAAAGTTCTTTTATAAATTCATCTTCGTGTAAGAAGTCATTCAAGTCACTACACATTCTAACTGCCCTCACTAGCTGACCTTTCACAGTAGCTTTTTTATGTTTAAAGGGGTGAGAGCTGGTGTAATGAAGAAAGGAATTTACATAAGTATCCTTTCTGAAAATTACAGATTTAAAGGAGCCAGTTGTAACGTCCCTTGATAATTTAACATCCAAGTAGTTAATCTCCTTTGTATCAAAGTGGTAGGTGAATTTCAGAAAGGGTGTCGTTGAATTTAAAAATTCAACAAATGAGTGTGCCAGGGTAGAATCACCTTTAAAAAGAATAAAGGCATCGTCTAAAAAGCGTGTGTAAAACACCAGCTTTTCCTTCCACTCAATGTTATTGAAGACGAAATGCCTTTCCCAATAGGCCATAAATAAATTGGCCACTGCAGCACCGCACGGAGAGCCCATGGCCACCCCTTGTTTCTGTATGTAAATGTCTCTTTCAAACATAAAGAAATTAGAAGACAAGATAATGTCCAATAATTCAGTGACATTGTCGATGTCACTTTTAGGGGCCCCAAGCTCTAATAAAAGAAGTTCAATCCATTCCAAAGCTTCCTGGTGTGGAATGGATGTATACAAATCCACCACATAGATGGTTAAAAAATTAGTAGTTTCGTCTAGCATCAAAACATTCAAGTTGGATAAAAAAGACCAGGAATCTTTACAAATACTGAGGATGAGTTTCACATACTTGACAAGCAGTGAATCAATGTATTTAGAGCATGGATAAGAAATAGATGACCTTTTAAATTTAAAAACTAGAGGTTAAAAGGGTTTTACAGCAAAACTTAGCGGTATGTCTAGCTATTTTATATTATTGTTTTAAATAATTGTTTGAAATGGTCTTTACTGGCTTTACAAGTTCACCATTTTATTATTTTAATGTTTTAATGCAGCTATGATATGGCATTTTGCTGTATTTTGATGTATTGTCTGATTTATTTTAAAAAAAACTTCCATTTTGTAGGAAGTGATGTAATAGTAATTGCATTACAGTGCAGAGTTTAAAAGAGCGCTGTTTTCGCGCTTCCATGGGGTGTACCTAATAGATCTGTGCCAACGAGCACCTTGGCCCAATTCTGCATACCCATGATTCCCATACCTGACACACCTCCACAGTACCCATTAGACATGTTTAATGTGAGTGATAATAAAGTGTGAGGACACTTCCGAGCACTCCTCACTCTGCGGATATCAGCTCGTACATCATACATTCAGTCGACCCATGTGTTATTACCCTTGCACCTGCTACTGTTGCATGTACAGCTATATCGTAGTTGCAGCTGTGACATCTTTTGCATCAATGATGGTTCGCACTTCGTACGGATCAATTTTTGGGGTCCTGCAAAGGACACCTATATTCATGTTTAACGTGTAGAACTTGCAGGCCCTGTCACACTAGTACTTTCCGGGAAATGGGTTGGAAACCATCGGTGTATTCTCCTTTCATGCATGTCAGTCTGTCTATCCATATTAGCTATACCGTGACCTATCTATGTACATGTGTTATATGTACAGGGACATATGTTTGTTGTGTATATATCTATTCATGTATCGTGTGTGTATAGATATATATATCTGTACATATATACATATGTCTGTACATTTCTCATCTCGTAATTTTCTTTGGATTATGTCTGTGGATATATGTGTGTGTATATATATATATATATATATATATATATATATATCCATATCATACCTTTCAACTGTACATATTTCCGCTGCATGTACAGCTATTTGCCACTTATCTTTGCTCCATTTTTCATAACCTTGTGTTTATCTGGCAAGTTAGTGGCATATCATTAAAGACTGACGTTGGTAAATAATGATAAACATTTCAGGTTACGACTTCATACCCTACAGAGAATCCATCCTAGTGACACACCTGTTATTCTATCCACTTTCTATGTTTGTTAGGCAATATCTGGGGATTGTCCCTATTTGTGGTCCAATTTTCATAACCTTGTGTCTATCTGGCAAGTTAGTGGCATATCATTAAAGACGGACATTGGTAAATAATGACAAACATTTCAGGTTACGACTTCATACCCTTCAGAGAATCCATGCTAGTGACACACCTGTTATTCTATCCACTTTCTATGTTTGTTAGGGCAATATCTGGGGATTGTCCCTATTTGTACCAGTTGCTGTCATGGCTTTGTCCGGTTTCGTACTTCACGGGTTTAACAGGTATGAGCCATGTACATGGAACGTGGGGAAAACACCATTCATTTTCTATTCTGTGAGCGGATTACACACGCGCAGGCGCACTTGCATATCCTTATTGTGGGTTACATATGTTTCACAGATAATTGTGCTTCCGTGAACTTTCATAATTCTGACCGTAACAGTAACATATCTGTATTCCAGTTTACAGACTACTGCGAAACACACGTTCACCTTTACATATTTAAATGTGTGTACTGCACGAACGCTTTAATTACACTTTCAAGTTATATGTGCAGTGGTCGTAGGTCAACCGGGACTGCATTCACGTTGGCCGGATACCGGAACCACTATTCTGTTGGTGTTCTCCCTCATTGATATGCATACCCATAGTACTTAGCTACATCAACATATGCCTCACCGCTTCACCTATGACACAGGCATCCATTCTCCTGCTGGGAAAAAGGTGGTACTACATATTACACATTCCCTATTGCCTACTGCTGTGGACTCCGACTGCATTGTTAATCACTCCGAGGGTATGCAGAACACCAAGGCATATAGTCCAGCCACATACAGGTCTTTGATTGTCAGGGTGTTAATGTAGTGATCTGGGTTTAGGCTTGTCCACCTGTTGAACGGAACTTCCCAGGCCGAGGTCAAATGTCAGCCGAAGCATATGGACAGGGATTATTTCCCTATTTTGAAGTTTTACCTGTGTTTATAGACACAGGTGTTTGGGCACCTGTCAGCAGCTTATTCTGTTGGCATTACATATTATGGGTGGGGTTGTTACAGTCCATACTCCACGGTGAGGGGTGTTCCCATTCACATTTGACTATTACCTGTATACAGTCATACGGGGATTATTATTTTTGGACATGAAGTGACTACAGATATGCGGTTGTACATTACACAAGTGTGAAGTTCTGTTCCTGTAAATATGTACGGACCATACCTCTCAACCTCTTAGAGCACTGAACCTGCGCAAAACCTACAAGATGGGGGGACAATTAGGGACACATTTTAACGATTGCTCTTACAAGCTTACAACATTGATAGAATGCTAGGTTTTGCATTAGCATGACTTTTCTGCAGGTTGTGGAGTCTTATACTCAGGATATTTCTCATTATTTAGTAACGTCAATCCTCAGCTATTTACCACACTGGTGCAGATTGTCAGAGGCACACACCAACACTATGGTGCGAACCTGTGGTCATTCTTAGGGTTGCCACCTTTTCGACTGTCCAAAGTGGGACATGTTCTGTAGAGATGTCAGATTTTCCAGGACAAAACATACCTACAGCCATGCATAGTACTGAACTTTAACCTTTTTTGTACATATAATAGCTTATTCTAGTAACATTTGAATTGCTTATGCTACTTCACATAACATATTGAGGATTCATATATAAAATAACCATTTTATGCGACTATTAAAGTAAATTAGAAAATAAACTCTCAGGACATTTGCTATGTCTTGATTTTTTTCACAGGACACAACTGCCTACAGAGGGATTGTTATTCGCAAAGTGGGGCAGGTGGTGACCCTAGTCATTCTGCGAATATCCGGACAGTTGAGTGGTATGGCACGGACCTCTGTAATATGCTGTTGTATTCTGGCACAGCAGTAGCTCAGCATTAAAGACTGCAGTCGGAACGTGCTGACAGACAGTTGGGTTTCAGACTTCATACTCCAGACATTAATGCCAATGTGTAAACTGTTATTCTATCAAATTCTATGTTTCTAAGAGATATGTTTACAGATTGTCCCTGAGTTTGGACCTTTGTCTCACTTATATTCATGGCTCTGTCCAGATATCTTGCTCACACAGGTTGACAGGTATGGTCAATCACAACTGCACACAGTCAGTGTCCCTCACACTTGATCAGGGTTGACCTGTTTACGTAGTGTCTTCCTCACCCTCATGCCGTTTTCCACTTTGCAAATGTGTGCATTATATTCTCCCTCTTATTCGTGTCCTGGGTGGTAGGCTATGCATGCCCACTTAGGGTCGGACAGTGTCATGGACCTCTACTGCACGTTCTGACTTGTGTCCAGATATCTACTGGATTGGACTCATGTTGTCATACCCATTCTACTATTTACACAAGTTGGTCATCCCATGAGGGATATCCCAAAAATTGGTCAAGACGAAAACAAGTTAGATAACGAAGAATTTTATGGCTTCATGAAAACGTGCAGGGGGTTTTACCTGCAGGGGATACATGGTTTGCAATCCTGGCAATGCCTAGGGTGACAATACCTACTACATATGCGTAGGGGTCACTGTGTGTAGCTGTTTCTGCAACAAACCAGTGGACCAAGTATGGCTGGATTTGGTGGATGTTCTGGTATGGTGGCAGGTTGTGTGTTGTGGAGGGTATGCTGGGTAGGCTATTATGCATCCAGATGTGTTGCATTTGTTATGGCCAGTTCCATCAGGACCCATCTGTAGGTATGTGATGGTGCCGTATCTATACATTTGTCTCGCATATTTCCATATTCATATGTTTGTGGGATTGTGTTCTACACTATGGCCTGTCTGCTTCACTTGCAGCTGTTTCTACATGAGGTTGTGTTTCTTTCCACTTCACCCGCTGCCTCCTCATACACCTCTGGTTCACCTTTTCTACATACGACACAAGTATCACCTTTGAGGAATTTACCATTAAACACACACCCCTCACACGCGAATTACTCACACCCCATAGAGCACTAATTTGGTTGTTGGCCCATGACACGGCCAGAGTTACACACTGACTACCCTACATGTGTCGGGTACCTTCATGGTTGTGTGGACTACCCTGCCATGTTTACTGTCCACATGCTATACCTCACGCACATAGGTACACGCCCTTACTTCACTTTCATTACTTGGTTGGTGTATCGGGTACTGCCCGTTCGACTGTGTCACATACACGTTCGGATTATACAGCTGCCTTCCGGATTTTGCCAGCCTGTTCTACTCATTGGTAGGATGGCACCTTTTTCTATGTCCAAGCTATTCCTTACACATGTCTGACTGTTGTGGACATTGCCTCCCCACAATCAACGGTTGTGTTTCCACCTTTTCAATTGGCCACAGTGCGACATAGGGTTACCACCTGTCCCACTTTGTGAGAGACAGTCCCTCTTTGGGCACTTGTGCCTGACATGTAATTGTCAACATGGCAAATGTCCTGAGATTTTAGGACAAACATATTTCTTATATTTTATGTGATAGTTGCATTAAACAGTTAATTCTGTATCTAAAATACCTGACTGTTATGAGAAACAGACTAAGCAACTAAAATGCTACAGGAATACGCTTTTCTGTAGGCAAAACAGTTATGTTCTGTCCTTTATACTGGCTGTGGGTATGTGTCGGCCTGTACAGTCTGATGTCTGTACCAAACATGTCCCACTTTGGTCATTTGTAAGGGTGGCAACCCTACTGTGACAGTTGCGGTGAACGCAGCATATTTTACAGGCCAACACATACCCACGGTCAGTTCGGCAGATAGAACTTACAGTTCTTGCCTATATCTAAGCTTATTCTTGTAGCATTTTGCTATCTTATTCTGTTTGTTATGACATTTACGTATTATACGTCCAGTGAAATATGTTTAATGCAACTATTGCATGACGTCTACGGAGGAATTATGTCCTATATTCTCTTGACATTTGCCAGTTTTACATGTTTGTGTCAGGACATATCTGCCCACAGAGGGACTGTCACTCGCAAAGTGGGACAGGTGGTAATCTTGGTCGACGGTACGGATCATACTGTTCCTTTCGGCCTACATGTGTCCGTGTTGTTATGGCTCATTTATATGCTCCTTCTGTTTTGTTTACATGCATATGCTATTTCCTATCACATTTGGTATGTGAAATACGGACATACCTTTTGTATGTGACTATTACATGGCTTGTGGGATATGATTCAGACATACGGTCACTACCTATATCTACATTTCTCCTCGTGTATTTTGTTATGGACACATCTCCACAGCTATGTTCCCACCCTCAAATTATGGGTCGGCTGGTGACCCTCTCCGTTGGACTGGACGTACCTACTGGTGGCGCACTAACATCTGATACGTTTCATTTCCACATGGTATAGCTATCAACACTACGTTGGACTACAGGCACACTGTTTTCCTGTCATTTGTTCATGGGTAGGGACCCATTATTCCCTACCGTGCATTTGTGTTTGAGTCTTCATTTTTTGTTCGCAGGGACTCTGCTTTGTATACATTTCAGTCTCCACGGACACTGATAGGTACGATTACTATTGCTGGCGGAATATAATATCCAGCAGTTTAGGTTGCTCCTCAAAAACCGACATTGACACGCCTCCCTGTGCAACTTCAATATGCCCCTTGCACTCGCGCACGTTTCCTATGCACGTGGCTGTGGCGGCTGCGCGCCTTCATTAATATGCATATGGTGAGTCTACTCCACATCTACGCTGCACGGCCGGCGCAAGCCTTATGCCGGACTTGCACTGGGCTTCAAGAAAACATTTGCACTTGTAAGACATATACCCACCTAGTACTTTACCCACCTGGCAAACATGGTAGATCAATCAGCTTGTGTCTCTTCTGTTGCCAGCCTCATCTCAGTTGGTATTCTCAGGCCATATAAGATCTGCTAATTGCTCACAGACAATGAGCAAAGAATAGCTCTCACCTCTCATTCCATGGCTTCTGCTTACTGACCAAAGCTAGCAGCCCCATAAGTGCCTTTTTTAGGCAAAGCCTATATAATGGACTTTCTAACATAGCAGATAAAATTGTAACAAATTTTAATTTGGACATGAGAGGGTAATGGTGATTTAATTTGTTTGTTTTTTTCATGTGACTGGCTTTGAATAGCTTGTTTTGTCCATTTAAAGCTTTCATCACGTGATGATTCATAACAGAGCTGCATAAGGGACAGAGCTAGGGAATATATACATAAATTGCTGTGGAATTGTTTTCCTTTTTGTACATTCCTTAAAGGTATTTTTTAAATCTACTCTTTTTAACATGTCCTATGGGATCTAATACCTCACACAGATGAGAATGCTGCTTATTTTTTTTCTAAATGCATTTTATTAACTTTTAACCATAGAAACATAATAACAAAACTTCACACTAAATAACATGCAAAATGCTGAATATTAAAAACTTGATATGAACTAGTTTGTGAGATGTTATTTAACAAGTACAGCTTAACTCTAAGGTAGACATAACCTTCCAACCTGTAAGCATATTCAACAAACCATATATAAAACAATGATTCCTTAGTTAAGAACATATGTAAGCCATTTCTGATTAATGGTATTTTATAATAATTTCTCTCTGTCATGAAGAAACACGAATGTAAGTAAAGCAATAATTAGTTGTATATATTTTGTATATATTTTGCAAGTAATTAAATATTTATGGGATAGTAGGAATGCTGTTTGGGTGGCCGCGGTGGTGCAGTGGTTAGCGTTGCCACCTCACAGCAAGAAGTTTTCCGGTTTGATTCTTGGCTGGGGTGCCTTTTGTGCGAAGTCTGCATGTCCTCCCTGTGGTCGTGTGGGTTTCCTCCGGGTTCATCCCAAAGACATGCAGTAGGTGGATTGGACACTCTAAATTGGCCCTAGGTGTGAGTGTGTGCACGTGTGTGTGTGTGCCTCCTGTGGAAGGTTGGGCACCGGGCTGGCAACTCGACACTGTAAAAAACCTCCACTGCCAATCATGAGCAGACAGATGATCTGCTGTGGCAACCCTAACCGGGAAAAGCTGAAAGAAGAAGAAGTAGGAATGCTCTTTAGTTTCTCATCTGAAGGATGTCACCTCAGGAGTGCACTGTTCCCCTTTCTGTTACATACAGTATCAAGATTAGAAAATGAACTTTAAAACTGGAATTTGCAAAATGTTCAAAAAATGAAGGTCGTCACTCCATAACTAAGTCACACTACCCCATACAGATCAACTTCTTAACCCAAGAACTACAGAGCCCAAAAAATCATGGATATCTTTTAAATATAGCTGGTGTAAATTTAAAGTTACTAGAATGACAAGTTTTGCATTAACATGCATTTTCTGAAGGATACAAAGTCTGAAACTCAAATGGCTGCCATTATTTCATGACATAAATTTTGTGAAGAACAAACCAAAATATGAGGCAACAATCTGGACATTCTGTGAAATTCTGGACATTTGAGAGGTATGTACTATCCCCCATTTTTTCTGTTAAGCACCTCAAGTCAACAAAATGCCTTGATACAGGCAGAGGAACATGTATTTAAGGATCAGCACTACTGGAGCTCCTTAGAATGTGTGGAATATAGCTGAACTTAAAACAGTTCTTACCTTTGTAAGGGGGAGCTCATTGTTGAAAACCATATGAAGGAATGCAAAAAAATATATATAAATAAATTGCCCTCATTAGTCCAGTCAGTGAGTATACTGCCCCCCTTTGGCATGTATTTGTTCAGACACATGCAACAACTGGAATGCCTAGAGAGATGCTTTATTAAAAGAATACAAGGCCTAAATGATATGTCCTACATGAACGGACGCAAAGCCCTGTCACTATACTAGGGCCTGATAAATCACATTATAATTGGTGCAATTTAGCAACATGCTACAGCAGGCAACATGGTATATATGTACTTCTACAGTAGCTTGATGACTCTAGTGTTTTGCTATGCAAAAGAAAGAAAGTTCTGCCTTCATCCACAAGGCAATGCATATAATATGGCTCAGTTCAATCCTACTGGCATTCCTTAAAAGAGCACAGCAAACTCGGAAGTCTGGAAAGCAATCAATAAGCATGAAAAATGGAAAAATGAATAAAGGAAAAAACTGAGCACACAACCATTTAAAACAATAATCCATTTGCAAAAATAATCAAAGTAAGTGAACTCACCCCTAGCCCTACCATAAATAAATAAATAAATAAATAAATAAAAAGAAATTTACCACACATGATCAATATATATGGTAATAAGATTAGAAAAAGAAAAAGAAATATATAATTAGGAATCGATAATGTCTTTGTCAGTCATAAGTCTGAAAGTTACCTCTATGTTGCCAACTGAGGCATATGACTGAGTGGCACCAAATTGAAACACTGCATTCAAACTGAGTAGTCCCCACAATGAAGTGAAAACTGGTAGCAAATAAAGTTAAACAATGACATGATACACTAGAACCAAAGAAAAATGTTAGTAAGAGAAAGTCCAGTTTGAGCCCTTAGAATAACGTGCATAGAAGCTTTATGAAAATTAGAGGCTCAGCACAGCCATGCATCCCTGCTTGATTCTCAGTGGAGTAACACAAAGGTAAATCCATCTACTGCAGTTGATCTTCATGTTATCTTGATAGTGCAACAAGTCTCATTTTGCTCATTTCCACAAGTACCAACATCCCTTTGGCTGCGGTGATTAAATGATAATTTATACATTTTCCTCAGTAGTTCCAAGGACTGTCACTGTCCATAATCTATGGACTGCTTCTCCTGGAAACATAACTGCAATATGGCCTGGTATTTCAGATGAGATGAAGTAATTTTATTTAAGGATTCTCATCATGAGTATGTACTCTATAGGTTCATAGCAAAGTGCAGGATACCTGCCCTTGTGGGTCATTTTAAGCATAGACAAGCTCCCTCAAGGTTGAGATATAAAACTTGCACCTTGTGTATGTGAGGTAAACACCTTAAACATCATGCCAACCCTCAACCTCCTCTTGCCTGAGGTATAACAGAGCAATCATGCCTGCTCAACCTGGTTGACTTCTTTGAGTCAGTCACCAGAGCTGTGGATGAGGGTAAGGCAGTTCATACAGCCTACCTTGATCTGGCCAAGGCCTTTGATACCATTCCTTACTCAGGAATTATTGATAAACTCACCAAACTAGGCATCAACCCCTATATCATTAAGTGGGTTGCAAATTAGCTCACAGATAGAACCCACAGTGTGAAAGTAGCGGACTCTAAGTCAGACTGCCGAACAGTCACGAGTGGAGTCCCACAGGGATTGGTCCTGGGTCCTCTCCTATTTGGCATCTACTTCTCAGAAGTCCAGGCCAACATGGAGGGACTCTGGCTGACTGAGTTCACAGACCACTGAAACTTGGGAATCATTATTAACTCCCCAAGTGATGCAGATATCCTACAGAAAGGCCTCACTGAGACCAATAACTGGTGTCAAAACCATGGCCTTAAGCTTAATGCAATAACATGCGTCATCCCCTTTGGGAAAAACTCAGTTCCCACTAATTACCACATCAATGAACACTGAAGGTGTTATAAGAGATCTGGGGACACAGGTTGACAACAACCTCTCCTTTGACCATCACATTGCCACTGTGGTCAGAATGTCCTTCTTTCTGGCACATCTCATTACCAAGGCTTTTGCATCAAGGAAGAAAGAGTCGATCATTTCTCTCTACTCTTCCCTCATTAGACCAATCATAGAGTATAATGCCCCATTTGACATGTACCTCATTAGACACCTGCAACATCTGGAGAGGCGACAAAAGTACCTCACAAAGATGATCCTAGGCCTTAAACACATGTCCTACATGGACAGACTCAAAAAGCTCCAGCTATTTTCTGTCTCATATTGTCTACTAAGAGGCGATCTCTGCTTGACTTACAAAGCCATGTCTGACCTAGCTCTGTTAGAAATGCTACATCTAAAGAAATCCCAATCCCTCTGCACCACATGTTCCAGAGACCTCAACCTCATTAACACAATCAACAGAACATGCTGGAGTGACAGGTTCATAACCCAGAGACTCCCCATGCTCTGGAACAGACTTCCCATACATGTCAAGCAGAGCTCCTCACTGGCCTTCTTCAAGAGAAATCTTGATGAGTGGATGGGAAATAGAAAGTTCTCCCAAGGGTTCACTCCAGTGGCTCTACTTGATAGAGGCACTGGGAATTAATGTCAGGCGGCACAATGCCATGGCACTTCTATGGGCTAGGCTTGTAAAGACTCCAAGGCCATTAGCCTAATACACACTTATGAATCTATGAACTGAATAATTATGACTGAGCAGCAGGATACAGCCATGTTACTGTAGGTGGCCTGTCATCCAGATTAGTCTTAACATCATCTCCTTATTTTGAAATGACAGGAAGTACCTGATGACATCACTTGTGGGAGGGAGCCCTTAGGATTCGGTTTAAGTTTTAGTAACTGATGACTGTTATCAAGCATATTCTTGGAATAATTATCTAGACTAAGAATCATTGGAAGCCATTACCTCATACAGTTCACTCTCTGTCTTCACTGATTATGTCTTCTGGGCTGAACGGATTGATATTATTCGGCCAACACTTTTCTCTGCCTCTTCAAGGTGCTGTGTCAGCTTGGGCTGTTGGTGTAAGAGAAATTTCAAATGTTATTCTACCTCCATTACACTTTTATAGACATTTGACAAACTTTCCACCAGGCACTGATCTGGTCTACTGCTTTCATTACATTTCAGTGAGTCTGTTACAGCCACTTTCATTTCAAGCATTGTCTCATTTAGGATGCCTAGATTTATTGCTTGAGTAGTACTTTTTCTGTATTGACATAATATCTAATTGACCTTATTAGCCCTGTTAATTGCAACACAGAGTCCTGGCCATGGAGTTGGAGCAATCCAGTGCAGAGAGCTTTTGGCAGTTGCAACAGATTTTTTTCTGTACTTTTTAGTAGTAGACTCCTTTTTTTCTCTGCATCCCACAAAAGTTACTCTGTGTGTGCAGTTTCAAAAAAAAAAAAGAAAGAAAGAAAGAAAGAAAAAGAAAGAAATAAAAAAAATACTTTCATTTTATGACTAAAGAAAGTTGGAGTCGCTGTATATCAAGAAGTCCTTGATATACACTTACTGGTTTGTTAGGAAGTGTGGATGAATTACTTTCGCTGTCACTTATTGGTCGTTAAGAATTTTTTTTTGCAAGCTGAACAGCTTTTACACTATCAGGTATCCTGTTATTTAATTTTGTTGACAGAAAGAACATGTCTTATCTTTCTTGAATAGCTGCTCGATATTATCTGTTATACGAAAAGTAATTTCTTAATGTTGTGCTGAATAACAGGCCCCAGGATTCAGCAAGGTCTGCACTGTGTGCAGGAATAGTGTAAGAGCTGCTGCATGCACTATGGCTGACGAGCGATCCAGGAATGAGCTCCTGGGATGTGCATGAGCGCTCCTACACTATTCTTGCATGGACACAGCTCCTGTATGCTAATTACTCCATTTGCAGGTGAAAACCATGCAAATTAGGTGAATTAGCAATCCAGGAAGCAGGCAGGTGTCTGTGCAGGAATAGTGTAACCTGCAGAAATGTATTTGACTACTAACCAAATACATTTCTGCAAATTACAAAACAGAGGCATGACAGCTCCAAAGAAAGCATGTATTCAATGTAGTAGGAATGCCTAAAAAATAACTTTTATTTTTTTTGGCCGATTTCGGCCATTTAAGCATAGGGCAGCGGTGCGCAAACGAGATCGGCCTGAAAATAAGAAAACAAGTTGGAAATAAGCTTTTAAACCAAAATCAGCATACTGCCATAATAGTCAATGGCATGCATAAGACAAGAAAACCATGGAATAGTGGTTTCCAAGGGGGAAGGCTGAGTGTCAGTTTTGTAACCATGCATTAGCAGTCAGTTTTATGCAAATGAGGGGATTGATACTGAATCACAGATTTCCCCTCACTGTTGGCTTGCACCCAACTGTGTAGGTGCAGCAACACCATGCTATAAGCATAAGAGGTAGATGATCTCATAAGGGGCGGTGTCATGCATGCTGTAAGCTTATTTGGAGCTCTGTGGCCCATATTTGCCCTTAGCTATGCACAGCTAAGGAAGGGGTGTGTGTCTCTGAGGCTGCCTAGTAGTGTTTACACTGTGCTCCAGGTTTTAAACAAACAAACAGAAAAAAACAGGATATAGCAGCTCTGTTCAAATCTGAGCATTGGGCATGTGTGGCGCACCTCGGGGCTTAAATGGGAAGGCAATGGGAAGGGAAAATATCAGTAGGATGGCAATCAAGGAGAACTAGCATAGCTGGCAGGTGAAATGTATCAGAATCAGCAAATTACATAGGCAGCAGCCCAGCCCAGCCCAGCACACTACTATAAACTATGAAAACTCCTTTCACTCTGTTTTTTTTCCACAAACTCTACACCACCGGTGTACATAGACGGGGACATTTTACCTGACAAAACTAACAAAATGATAGGGGCTGCTGTCGCTCTCATACATCAATATGTGGAAGAGGCTGAGGGTGGTGAGGATGAGAATGCTGATAACCAACCCACAGTGAGGAGGAGGAGAATAGTGTACAGACCTGGAGTAACCTAACAGGGGTTACATGAGCTGGAGACAGTGGGAGCACGCTATAGGGTAGACAGGGACATCCTACAGCAAATTGTTAAGCTGTGCCGGCCATGCCCCACACACAGAACCAACAGCAAGGAACCCATCCCAGTGACTAGCAAGGTATGTGTAGGCTTAAGAATACTAGCCACAGGTACCTTCCAAAGGCCAACTGGGGATATCATGGGGATCTCACAGGCATCAGCATCCAGGGTACTCCATCAGCTCCTGGATGCCATGTCAGCACATACCGGTGAGCACATATATTTCTTCAACACCTGTGAGGCGTTGACCAGCAATATGCATATCTTCCACCAAATAGTGGAATACCCTGAGGTAGTGGATGCTATAGACTGCATGCACATACACATCAAAGCACCACCCGGTGAGTGGAGTAGGGTCTACATTAACCACAAGGGCTTCCCCTCCATCAACTGCCAGGTCATGTGTGATGCCCAGGGCATTATAATGAATGTGTGTGTTGGCAGCCCTGGAAGCTATCATGACTCCCACATCTGGCATATGACACAGCTGTACCAGAGATTTGCCAGTGGGGACATCCCATATGGCCATCTAGTGGATGATGCTGGTTGTGTACTGGAGCCTTGGCTGATGACACCTATCAGAAATGCACATACACCCAAACAAGAACTCCATAATGAGGCACACGCACAAACCAGAATCATAATAGAGCATGTGTTTGGGATGCTCAAGTCATGGTTCCACTGCCTGGACATATCCGGTGGAGTCTTGCAGTACTCTCCAGCTACATGTACACAAATTTCATTGTATGTGCTATGCTACACAGTATAATCCTGTGGAAACAGCTGCAGCAGGAACAGCATGGGGCAGGGCCACACAGCCCACCACCATTGCCAAGGCCAACATGGTCAGGCACAGAGTGACTTGGAGGAGGAACAACCTGAGCCTGTCCATGTAGGCAGAAGAAGGTGTGCCCAGTTGCCCAGGATTTGGCAAAGAGGCAAAGCATAGCACATGCACTGACATGGAAGGAACCCAGGGAATGACACCTCTCTCTGATTCACACATACAGTAAAAGGGATACCAAAACATGACACTACCTGTGCTTTACCATGTATAGGGAGTGTACTATATGCATCTGACATAGTCAGCCCTCCAGCTCCATACTCAATACTGGCACAGCCACAAGGTAAGTCACTCTTCCTATCAATTCCTGAATGGAGTAGTATGTTCTGCTAGTTATATCTATGGTATGGATGTGAGCATGCAAGGGAATCGGGTGGCTGAATAGGATGGCAGCAGATAGTGGACACCTATATGGGCAGCATGAAATCCGTAACAAATAGTAGTGTCAACAAAGTAGGCAGTACTAGACAAGGTGGCAAATCCCTCTGCAGTATATATGGTGCCCACATGCGTGTCCATAGAACACACACATGCATGTCACTGAGGCTCACATACCCAGCAACAGCCTCAGCCAGCAGGACAGGTGTAGATGACCATAAAGAAAGGCTGTGCTAAGGCCTCCAATTAATGGCAATGGAGAACAGCCACCCTCCAGACCTACAAAGAAAGACTACAATAGGTCAGAATGTTGTATGTTTTTTCTGAAGGGTAAGAAGTCTGAAACTGAAACGTAGGTCAATAAAACCTAATATCTGTACTCTACTGAGTGCATGATAGGTCAGAATACAAAACGAAATGGAAGCCAACAGAGTACCTGAAATACCAGCACAGTAATAGCAAATGTTTACAGTTGTCAGGTGTGCCCCCTTCCACAATCCTATGTAGAAATGCAATAACATGTATGTGTAGGTTTAATAACAGTGGAGCACAGATTACCTGAGCTGGCACAGTTTACAGGATAGTTTGTTGTATGTGTACAATATGCAGGGCTCTGTGTGTTAGGTTGTTGTGTGTTGTATTTTGTGTGGAAGTGGTCAGCATGTAGGCATGGAAGGTTGTATCCCATGGCCTATGGCCAGTACTGTCAATGACAAGGCCATATTCTGACAACTGCAGTGCCAACCGCAATGCATCCCTGCAAGACCCAATTCAGCAGTCATCCATACTTATTGTTCAGATGTCAATATCTGTAACCATCTGAAAGATGGACATGCCATGAATGTAGGCCCAGACATACACACAGTATACAAATGGAAGTACCCTAGACAGAGTACACAAAATGTAACTGTTAACTGTACACACCTTTGGAATTGTACATACAGGTTAGCAGCACATTAGTTGTCTGTGTAGTATAGAATACTGATGTAGTCTGGCCAATCACCGGCAGACCACAAAAGGCACAGTTATGAAGTAATGAGAGGCTGCCTATGTCCCCACACAAGGCAGTGTAAGGGGAATGTCCCTGGTATATCTGTGAGTCAGCTGCAAGAAGCTTCCATATCACACATGCACTCAGCTAACCCCACCATCAGCCACAGGTTTATCACAGGTCATATCCCTGCTGTTGGGAATGAGTACAGTATGACCCCCAATTCTGTATGGGAATATCCACAGAATGCAGTGTGCTGAAGAGATGTCCCATGCAGGTTTGTCCCTAGCTGTAAGCAGCACCCTGCCAAACAATGGATTAATATGGAAAGGAACTTTTGCCATTAACACCTCGCACACTTACCCTGTCACCCCAGGGGAATCCAGTGTCTTACAGCCTGGGACTGTAGGAGTGACAGAATGCACTGGCCTGCTACAGATTGCCTGCATAACTACCAAATGCCCTACAGTCCTCAAAGGCCTGTGCCTCACCCATACTGCCAATGTACATTATCTCATGAGGTCCCAACTAACAACATAACACAGTCCACAGAACACAAATGCAAGGTCAAGTTGACAAATCCCAGTAGCATGCCCACCATGTTTGATTGCATGAACTGTAGACCAATCCCTAAATACTGCTGGGATGAAGGGGCAACTATAGGGATACTTCGCAGATGTCACTTGCATAATGTTAGGAAGAGGATAGAATAACAGAGTTGGGGGGTGTAGAAGCATGGACGCCAAGGAGTGTATGAAGTCTGAAACTCTGATGTGTGCCCATACTACCACTGCCTACAAACCTAGTAATGGGTGGCTACAAAGCCACTCATAAACCACAATGTGAAGGGGATCTGACCAGATATATGAGCTCTGCCTCTGGGTAACCTGGGTGAAACTGTACAGCTGAGCAGTATGACCACAGCAAGATATGGCTCTTCTGTTATGTCAATAGATGTACAAGCAGAGGATAATCAGCCACCACAGTACCAAGGTGCTGTACCATTTACACAGACCCATCAGCAAGTGTCTGCAGCTACCCATCCAGAATGGCATGCACAATACTGGACACAGCTTCATTCATCTTATATTTCCCAGGAAATAACTGTAAGCAAATAAGTATATCTGTCAGTAGTTGATGACATATTACATCAGAGTATAAAACAGTACATATGTTTGAATATCTTTGCTAATACCAACTATGTAACACAAGCAGCACAGACACAATAGTAACAGTATCCCACAATCGTTCCTCCATTGTGACTCCATATTGTCAACCTATCTACAGATATCCTGCAGAAACAGGTTGCTAACTGTAGGTGTAGAGCACAAAATCCTGCACTGGAGTACAACCTACCTAGAATGGATTCACACATTCAATACAGAAGGTCATACTTGGCATGCTCCTACAGTTAGAGCCCATGTCTGACAACAAAATACAGAAGATCATACTGGGCATGCTCCAACACTTAGAGAAATAAAGCTCATGACTGACAACAACAGTGGACTATACATATCTGTCAGTCGCAGATGTCTGTGCACACACACCACATTGCACACCATTCATGCTTTGCACACATATTGGATAGGAATACTCACACATATCCAAGGCCAACACATTATAATTGGTCAAACATATACACACACACACACACACACACACACACACACAGATGTGGGGAAGAGAGAGGCAGACAGTTACAAAGAGATTGCCATCATGAGGCCTGTCCCACCCACCACACATATCCAATTGGCCAATATCACATGATGTGCAGATGTCAATCACTGTAGACATTTGCTTCTGATAGACCTCAGCCCTATAATGTCTGTGGTGCTTGTGATAACTGTGTAACATGATAGCACAAATTTGTATTCATCTAGCATTTGTATACCCAGTCCTGTGAAATGTAAAGTTGTGTGTGACTGAGTGTTGTGTGTGTGTTTCCAGAGGAATGGTTTATGGCCCATTCACACACACTGCACTTCCCATAGCCCATGTTAGCATGCATGCTGATGTCAGTCACCTTGAAATAACCCTCTGGCCAATTCATAGCCCTATGATTTCTGTGGTGCTTCTGATAACTATGTAATACTGTAGTGCAAAATACTAGTTAGGTAGGAGTTCTAATCCCCAACATGGCAAGTCTGAAGCTATGTGTGTGTGTGTGTGTGCGTGTGTGTGTGTGTGTGTGTGTGTGTGTGTGTGTGTGTGTGTGTGTGTGTGTGTGTGTGCGTGTGCGTGTGTGTGTAGAGCTTAATGATTTTGAGGCCATTCACAGTCACTACACCTCCCATTGCCCTACTTTAGCAAGCCTGCTGATGTCAGTCAAATTGAAATACCCCTTTGGTCAAAAGCCAGCCCTATAAACTCCATGGCGCGTATACTAGTTGGGTAGGAGTTCTAATCCCAGACATGGCAAGTGTGAAAGTCTGTGTGTGTGTGTGTGTGTGTGTGTGTGTGTGTGTGTGTGTGTGTGTGTGTGTAAATTAATGATTTTTGAGGTCATTCACAGTCACTACACCTCCCATTGTCCTACTTTAGCAAGCCTGCTGATGTCAGTCACCTAGAAATACCCCTTTGGACAAGGGCCAATCCTATAAGCTCCATGGCATGTGTGATAACTGTGTAATGTTCTAATATAACATACTAGGTAGGTAGGACTTCTAATCCCAGACATGGCAACTGTGAAACTTTGTGTGTTTGTGTGTGTGTGTGTGTGTGTGTGTGTGTGTGTGTGTGTGTAGACTAATGATTTTTGAGGCCTTTCACAGTCACTGCACCTCCCATTGCCCTACTTTAGCAAGCCTGCTGATGTCGGTCACCTTGATATACCGCTGTGCACAAGGCCTTTCCGTATAAGCTCTGTGGAATGTGGAACAATGTAATATCAATAACTGCACAGGTATGGGTTTGAATCTCATCTGCGGCAAGTGTCTGTGTGTGTACCTGAAAGATTTAGGGCCCATTTATACCCAGTACACATCTCAGAACCTGACTTTAGCAGTCCTGCAGATATCATCCACCTTAGAAGTACATGTTGCCAACCCTCAACCATGTCAAGTCAGTGGTGCATGTGGTAAATGTGTAACATGATGGTCCGTAAAGATTGTTAGATAGGGATTTGAACCACACCCCTGGAAAATGTAATTTTGTGTTTAGGGTAAAATTATTTTTGGGATCTCTCACCCACTACATCACCCAATGCCAGTATTTACAAATGCTGGTGATGTTCCTCTCCTTAGAAGTACCCTGGGACAATGTCCATCCTTTAAGCTCTTGGGTGAGTGCGATAAATGCCTTACACTGTAATAGCAATACACAGCTAGAGGGGTTTGATTCTCAGTACTGGCAAGTGTGTTTGAGTGTGTGTGTGTGTGTGTGTGTGTGTGTGTGTGTGTGTGTGTGTGTGTGTGTGTGTGTGTGTGTGATTGTGTGTCTCTCATCAATATCCTGAGTGGAGGTTGCTGTGATTGTGTAATAAGAGGATGCATTGTGGGGCGGATTTTGCTAAATTATTATGTTGCAGACCTAGTATATGTCACAATGTCCACCTTACAAGGACAACAGATGTCAAACACCAGAGAGGCTAGTGTAGATAATCCATAGCCCTATATGTGACATTATGGATTGTTGAACAATATAGGCAACCCTTGTATTACTCAGAGAACACTCTCCACCCATGTGTCATACACAAACACACTTGGCTAAGCAACAACCACTATATTGGTAGCTCCCTGTATATTGCCTCACAGATAGTAACCACGGTGTGATTGAAGTGGACTACATGCCTGTTGACCACAATAGTACTACTGACATCAGAAAGTACTGTGATGTGTTACATCCTTTTGTTATGCTCCCCACTGGACACCTGCAATAACTGCAGAGTCTGCAAATGTAACCCACAAAGGGAATACTATGCCTTATACACATGCCCTGTATGGACAGATGCCACTAACTCTACTGAATACTTGTATCATGCTGTCAATGTAGGTGCAAGCACGACCTCAGTTCCATAGCCAGGTCTCCCCAAATGAGATCAAGAATCCTACATCAGAAGATAACAATCTATACACACAACATGCCCCAGAGACCTCAAGTACACTTCCACATATCAAAGAACATGCGTGTGGGACATGTGCACAACCCAGACACTGTCCATGTTATGGAATATAGATCACATACATGGGAAGCAGTGCACATCAGTGGCCACCCACAAGAGTAACTCAGATGAGTGGATGGTACAATACACACCTGTGGGGACCACTCCAGGGACTACATCCCTGAGCCACACTGGAGACCATTATCATGTGGCCTGATGCCAAGGTATTCCCTTTGCCTAATCTCTTACAGCCTTCAGGCCCATTCACCTACTACACACCTGTGAATTAGTGAACCTATGCACCTCGGTACTTGCAAGTTTGTGTGTGTGTGTGTGTGTGTGTGTGTGTGTGTGTGTGTGTGTGTAGATTAATGATTTTGAAGCCATTCACAATCACTACACCTCTCATTGCCCTACTTTAGCATGTCTGCTGATGTCATACACCTTTTGGCCATGGATTAGCTATATAAGCTCTGTGGCACATGTGATAACTGCGTAATACTGTAGTGTAGCAAACTAGTCAGGTAGGAGTTCTAATCCTGATCCTACTGTGATAATGTGTGTGTGCGTGTGTTTCCCTGAGAGTGTGTGTCTTTGTTAACCCCTACTTTCCTGGAAATTCACATGTACTAGACTTTCCTTGTCCCTCCTTTAGCACTGGTACTGATGCCCCTCACCTTCAAAGATACATTTAGACAACTCTCCTACATGTAAGCTCTGTGGTGCATGCAATAACTGGATAACACTGTAATAGCAATACATAGTCAGGTTGGTGTTTGAAACTCAGTATTGGTAAGTGTGTGTTTGTGTGTGTCATCAGTATCCTGTCAGCATGATTGTGTGATGACAGGATCCATTACAGTGTGGGTTTTGCTGCATCATTATAGTGAGGACCTATATGTCCCATTGTCCACATTACAAGGCCAACAGTTTTCAAACACTGTAGAGGTTGTTGTAGACAATCCTCAGCCATAAATGTGTGCAGCCATGTGCAATTACTATGTGACAGTATGGATTAGTAAACAATATAGGCAACTGTTATAATACCCAGATACCACTCTCCACCCACGGATCATACACAAACACACTTGGCTCTTACTCTCTTACTAACTTCCTTTCTTACTTTGTCTCTGTCTCTGTCTCTGTCTCTCTCTCTCTCTCTCTCTCTGGTGGATGTGGAAAAGTACATCTGTTTTGCATAGGCAGCAGCTTGAGTTTTGTAAGTAATGTGCAGGATCAACTGATGGCCCGTGCATGAATTGCAGTCCCACACTAGCTAATTGCATGTGGGACAGCTGTGTTATCATTCCTATAGCCAATTGCATGGAAACACACTCCTATAACTAAGCACTTCATGGGGCTTTTGGCCCTTTTCCTTCACTGTGAGCAGGACTTCATGTGGGTGTTTGACAAACAGCATCACAGAAGGTAGTTGGAAATGCCTCTTCCAACATACACTGTGGAGACAGGCCAACAGATAGGAGAGGATATTCCAGACATGGGGACAGAATGTAAGTATTGCTGTTCTACATTTGATGTAATGTTGGTTTAACAGGGTTTGAGTGGATATGGCTGTTCTACATGATTTAAAGTCTGGCATGACAGTGTTATTTGGTTGAGGAAACTGTCACCTGTAGGGCTATCCACAGACTGGCCAGAGTTTGGAGTCTTGCATGTGTTGTGTTACTCACAAATTTCCTATCTTTAGAAATGCAGTAGCATACTCTGACGATTGCAGTCAGTACATGGCAACATCCATGTGAGTTACTGACTTCATATCCCTCAGAAGAGATATGTCACAACGAACCCTGTTACACCAGGAAATATCTCAGTTAATCACAGCAATATGTCAATATTGGTCCTGTGTTTGTGCCTCCGACCCCCAAGTCTGTCACCCTTTGTCCATATGTCATGCAGTAAGAAGTGCATAAGTACAGTACATCATTATTTACTGACATCATACCTGATAACAAGCCAGAGAGATATCAGACTGCAAGACATGCTATGTATAGTAGGCCTTATATGTGAGGACAAAGCCTGGACATTCTGTTGTAGTGTGTACAGTAGTGAGGTCTGTGTACTTATGGTGATTGTTGACAGTGTGTGTATTGTGAATATATTACTTGGTCAGTGTACAGACTGTGGTAGATGTCATTGTTCTTGGTCCTGTTCGATCTGATGTTGCATGCTGCTCCAGTTTATGGTACCCTATCAGCATACGTGTTTGTAGGGCCAGACTGACACATGTCCCATACCACAGTCAGGCATCAGACTACACTGTGCATTGGCCCAGTGTATGTAGGGTTACTGTGTGAGTTGCACATATGAGGATGGTTTTGTTCACACAGTCCATGTACTGTAATATTAATTAGTCTTACCATAATGTGACTGACTATGCTGAGATTAGTTGTGGATATGCACTTTCACACAGGTGTCTGTTACTCCATGCTGTTACATGCCTGTATTGTCTGCTATATTTGAAAGTACATGTGTATTCCACCATAGGAAACTTGGGTCAGTGTTGTGGCAGTCTGGCTGTAGTTTGCACAGTGCTTTGTGACATGCATAGCAGCTCAGTGTATTTACCTAATGTGATGTTATGTCCAGATATTTGTCAGATGTACTATTGCCTGGCCACCATAACTGTTATGTATTTCTGACAAAGCAGTGGGATGCTATAAAGATGTATGTCACTAAACAGTGGGAAGTATGGGCGTTTGGGAACTCTGCTCCTCCGGTTAATATGTGTTAGGACAGCCAGGAATGTGTGAATGCATCAACTGTGACAGCTTATATATTCCAGTATTTTTGTGATATTCCCATTTACATGACTGTAAACATCAACTTTGTCAGGCATGGTCCACACGTCTTGCACTAAGGAGTTCTGTGTATACCTCTGGACTAACCAGATTGTGTCAGACTGTCTGGGTTTATTGGTCATATCTCTGCTGTATTCCACAGGATCATTACTATGATTTGTGTGGTACTTCACCATGATGGTGATCTTATGATGCCTGTCAGTAACTGATGACGTACATGTCAGTATCAGAAGTGACTTCCCACACAACGTGTCTGTTAATACAACCCCTGTTACTGTAGCAACATTCTACATTTATACCTGCAATACTTACATGACATCCCCTTGCACTAAGAGGTTGTGACTATTGGGACTATTGGTGCTGAAGTATGACTCCTCTACATGTTATTGACATATGTTTATTATATATACATATATATATATATATATATATATATATATATATATATAGGTTCATAGGTAGGTACTAGGCTATTGGCCCTAGGGCCCATACAAGCCTAGCCAAAAAATGTACCCTGGCTTTCGCCACCCAAGAAAATTATTTTCCTGTGCCCCTGTCGAACAGAGCCACAGAAGTGATGCCCGGGGTGAATTTCCCATTTCCCATCCAATCATCAAGATTTTTCTTGAAGAGTGCTAATGAGGAGCTCTGTTTGACATAGATAGGTAGTCTGTTCCACAGTATGGGAAGTCTTTTTTACTTTTTTTACTTTGTTTAAATAAAGACGTTATTGTGTGGTACCCGGTATAGTGTTTTCTCTCATATACTTCTCTTTTTATATACTGGGTTTTATCTGTATAGCCGTTTTGCTTTTCGTTTATCCCTCCAGCATGTTCTGTTTATTGAGGTGACAAGGTTAAGGTCCCTAGAGCGTGTAGCTCGGAGGGATTGGGATTTCTTTAAGTGGAGCATGTCCAACAGCTTTGGGTTTGGCATAGCTTTGTATGTTAGGCAGAGATCGCCCCTGAGTAGGCAATATGCGATGGAGTAAAGCTGGAGTTTTTTGAGATGGTCTGCATAGGGCATATGTTTGAGGCCAGTAATCCTCTTTGTGAGGTATTTCTGTGGTCTTTCCAGTTGTTGTAGATGTCCTGTGAGGTACATACCAAACGGGGCGTTGTACTCTATAATGGGTCTAATGAGTGATGAGTAGAGGGGAACAATGACCTCTTTTTTCTGGATGAGAATCCTTTTGTGATGAGATGAGCCACGTAGAAGGATTTCCTGACCACTGTGGCGATGTGATTATCAAAGGAGAGACTACTGTCCACCTGTGTCCCGAGGTCTCTTATCACATTTTTGGCATTAAGTAGACTACCAGCTATGTGGTAGTTCATGGGTACAGAGTTTTTACCAAGGGGACGACAATACACATTTTGGCATTGAGCTTCAGGCCATGGCTTTGACACTAGGTATCTGTCTCATTGAGGCCATTTTGTAGTTTGTCCACATCGTTAGGAGTTTCGATTATTGCTCCTAGTTTGCAGTCATCTGCAAACTTTGTTAGCCAAAGACCTTCTGTGTTGGCCTGCACTTCAGAGAAGTAGATACCAAACAGGAGAGGACCCAGGACTGAACCCTGTGGTACTCCACTTGTCACTGGTCAGATGTCGGATTTGGAATCCGCTACTTTCACAGTGTGGGTTCTGTCCGTGAGCCAGTTGGCAACCCATCTTGTGACATAGGGATTTATACCTAGTTTAGTGAGTTTATCTATAATTCCAGAGTGGGGGGTGGTGACTAAAGCCTTGGCGAGATCTAGATAAGCTGTGTGAACCATTTTACACTGATCTATGGCTTTGTTTATGAGTTCCATGATGATACATTCCATGGCCTTGCAGACCAGGCTCATCAGGCTAATGGGGCGGTAGTTCCTGGGGTCCGTCGTGGCTCCCCCTTTGTGGAGTAGGATAACTGTCGCGGTGCACCATTCAGTGGGTACAAAGCCTGAGGTGAGGCTATGATTGAACATAGTACTTAGGTAGGGTGCCAGTTCATTCTGTAGTTCGTGTAGAACGCAGCCTGGGATATTGTCAGGTCCCATATATATATATATATATATATATATATATATATACACACACACACACACACACACACACACATATATATATATATATATATATATATATATATATATATATACATGCAAAGCTGGACTCTGAGTACTGACTATCATGTTATAGGTGTGTGAGTTGTGTGTTATTAAATATTTGTTACTAGATATTGATCTGATATGTAGATATTAACTGTAGACTACTATGTGTATAAGACATGTCCTTGAGAGCTGCTGTCATGTAGTAATGACATACCTAACAGTGTAAGACGTCTATCTGTCAAAACATTCATCCTAATGCATAACCTGTTGGCTAGCTGATTTGTCTGTCCTCTGTACAGATGTGCAGATGTCAGGTATCCATGTTGGCTGATTTTAGGCAATCTATACTTGACTGACACTGACATGTCTGCTCAGCTGTGTTATGAATGCCACAGCTAGGAATCCCCACCCTATATGCACCATATGCCATGGATACCTCAACTAGACTACCACAGTCAACAGAACTTGCTTGGGTGCTGGTCTCCAACCCAGAAATTGGCCATGTTATGTAATATATGTTGTATACATGTCAATTGGAGCACCTCTCTGGCCCTCTGCAAGAGACAACCAGATGATTGGATGCTGCATTTAACTGTCACCTTGAGGATCACTCATGTGGCATCAGTTGACAGATGGCCTGCTAACAAATGTCAGGTGGCATGATACCACTGTACCCACATCCCCTACTCTTCTCATCTCTCCATGGACAATATCCTGGTACATACCTAGGAACTCCTGCACCTATGGATCCCAGTACTGACAAATGTGTCAGTGTGCATTACTGAGAATATCAGTGTCTGTGTGTTGTTAAACTTGTAGTTGCTAATACCCTAAGGGCCTCCTCAGACACTACATCCCCACTGCCATAGTTAGAAATGTCTGCTGCTGTAATGGACATTAAATATATCTTGTTACACCCTTCACCCTATGGGTTACCTGGAGATTGCAGTACCAGCACAACACTGTTGTACAAATGGGTAGATGGGCATGGGTTACCCTCTGAGTCCTGGCAAGTGCATGTGTGCATGGATGTATATTTGTAGGATACAGTATTCGGAGGCCACATTCTCCAAATACAATACACCTGGCAATACAGTATAAGGGATAGTGATGTTGCTGACATTAGGAGAGCCACGACAAACCATCACCCTACTATCCCTGTGGCATGTGCAATAAATGCATATTCCTGTAGTAGCACTGATGAGATAGACAAGGGGTTGCATTGCAGTCCTGGTCAATGAGTGATTGTAGGTATGTCAGAGTATTATCATGGGTTTCAGTGAGTAAAATATCCAATGAGGGGTGTGGGTGATGGGTATACTGTCTTTACACCATGGTAATGCCAGTACATGTCTCAAGGTCCACTGTATGAGGACCATGGTATCCATCAACTATACAGGTAACTGATTACATTATCTAGCCCAATGATGTATGTGCTATGTGCAAATTATCTGTAGCAGAATGGACTCACTGACAAGGTAGTTAGCACTGATAAACCCAGGTATCTCAGATGTGTCTATGACTGTTATGTGTTTGTCAGTGTGTATATATGACAGTATGTCATATTATGTATTGTTCATTAACACCCAACACATCCCCCGTTACCATACTGTAGAAGGCATGGATGATGTTCTTCACTTAATAAGAAACTCAGGACACACCTCATCCTAAAAGCTGTGTGGTGTGTGCAGTTAAGGCCAAACACAGTAGTAGCAATGAGTACCTAGATAGGGGTTCTCCTTTCAGTGTTGCCAAGTAAGTGTGTGTGTATGTGAAGGGATCTGTTTCAGTTTGCAGAAAATACATGTCCCCGAAGGTCATCAGTCCAAGAACTGACTGGCAAATGCTAACATTTCAAAGGAATTATCTTGTGGAAATCCATTCCATCAAAACTAGTAGTAGATGTGTAAATTCCTTCTTCCCTACTGTATAGCTGAACAGCGATACTGGAGTTGGTATATATAGTTGGGTGTGGATGTTGTGGACACAGCCATGCTCATTGGGGTTATCATTGTGTGTATCCCTCCTCTTAGTCTGCTGTAATACTGTACAGTTTATGTTAACAGGTTAAGTAGTTGTCAATCACACTATGTGTGATTCCCCACCACCCCACACCCTCCAAAGTGGAGGGCTGGGCCACCCACACAAGCACACCTATGTTTACCAACTCCAGGATTGCACTACATTTGGGAAGGGGACATATACCATGCCAGTACCATCGTCAATGACATTAAACTAGCAGACTGATTATTTAATGATGTGATGTATTGCCGATTTTGTCTTGGTGGAATTACATAGGCTAAAATTAGTTCACTGCAAAATTAAGTACATCCATGTGTATAGTATTCTGTGTGTATTACATCAACACCAAAGCCTCTGTGTGTGTGTGTGTGTGTGTGTGTGTGTCTGTGTGTTATACATAAACATGTGGTACACTTACCATTGTCCACTGTAGAAGGGCGGCTGACATCAGCCACCATGTACCCACCTGTATACACCCCTCAGACCTATCAGCCATGTGGCACATGCTGTAACTGTTATACAGACCTCTTACTTGCTTTCAGCTGTACCCAGGATATGACACAGTCAATGTGTCACAACAGTGCCATACCCCTTAGGAAACAACAGCAGACCAACATTCTGCTGACACATAGACATCTGCAACACAAACTGAATACATTATGGAGACCACAATCAGTCAGTGTTAATAACAGCTATAATCCATCATGGTTGGACAGCTACACATCCTGACATGTAAGCATTAAACTTCCCTGCTGAAAACATGTTACACAGCATTACATTGCTACACCTTAGTACATTCACCCTGTGCATCAGAAACATATTAGCCTGTCCCTGCATTGATGGTATGGATGACAGGCATGTGGCACAGGTATCATCATATGTACAGGTTGTGTTTGCCAGATACCTAGGCTGAGCCATTCGGTTGACGTCATGTGTGTGTGTTAGGGGGTTTCATTATTAATTGGGCTGTGCAGAAGTGGTGTGTCTAGGTATAGAGGTGCCCTGGCTGTGTTGCTGATGTGTGTATGTGCCTATGTATGCACACAGTTCTGCCATGTGGCTGCTCTATACAGGGGTTTGTTGGACATCTGCAGACTGTACATGGCAGAGAATGCAGTTGACCATCTCCAGCCACGGACACAAGAACTGTGCCTGTCAGAGGGTCCGTGGGCACTACCAGGTACAAGCCCAAATATGGTACTCTCCCCTGATGATGACAAATGTCCGCTTGATCTGGGTCTCTGTTGGAACCAGCCAGGACCATGTGCACATGGCCTGCTGTGTTGTGGTGTGGACAGCACCCCCCTGCAGTGCTGGTACTGCCACTACGGGAGTGGCTGTGACTTGTTGCATGTCCACATAGACCTCCACCTGTTGGTGTTGCTGACCTACATCCATGTGGCTGTCGCCCTACTCCCACCATATGCTCTAACACAGACATTGCACGGTCGAGGATTCCCACCATCTCTCCCAACCATCTATCCAGGACCTTTACAAAATAATGGTGGGCACCTGCAAGATCACGGATGTTGTCAATAACAGCAGAATGAGTAGACCTCAGGAGCCTCAGACTCCGTCTGGTATAATGTTCCATACATGCCTGTGTCTCCATGATGGCCCAAGAAATGTGTCTGGTGACACCTAATGTGGCACATCTGCCAGGGGCATGATGGCCAGCAGCCTGCCTATGAGCATCCCTGTACATCTGCATGTGTGGTACCTCACCGGTCATCCAGCTATAGCTGCTGAGTACAGACACACTTGCTGCAGTCACCACACTGTCCTGTCCCTTGCCACCACCCATCAACTGTCCATCATCTATGGCCACTGGTGATGGGGTATGAATAGGCAATGTGACTGTGTGCGGGAATGGGGTGGATAACAGTGGGATATCAACCGATGGCACAGCTTCAGCCTCTGGCAACCCCGCCTTAGCCTCACCATACCTATCATCATTTTCAGAGTCTGTAGGGACACTAACATCAGTTTGCCTGCAGAAGGGACTCTGACCCTCCTCGCCACCTGTGAGGGTCAAACAAAAAAATGTATTTTAAGACCTGTACATCATTGCTTACCTCTACACCCCCCCCCCCAAACACACACACATGCATTTACAGGTGAGGTGGCACAAAGATATTACACAAACCTCTCATTACCCAACTGTCAGCATGCATGACATATGGCACTCAACAGCATGCACTGCAGCTATACTCAATCCCTGTTGCTAACATTATACATCTCTGTGATGCATGAGTTGTGTCAGTAGATGATGCCCCTTCCCCTGGAACACACTGCACCCATGTACACAGTATTGCTATGCACCTGTTCAGCACCCAGGCATGTACTGCACACCATACCTCACGAGTGTACACACCATTGCTGAATGTGTATATGTGTCGCAGCTATGTTTGCTCTGTTGCTTACAGCCCCTATGTGTTTATCTGACACATACCTGGGATGTTATGAGGACAGATATCAATAGTGAATGCCTGACCTCTGATTTGCAGATCTCATCATCAGCAGTGCATGTATGACCAATAAAGTCCAATTACACTGATAACCGTCAAAGCCTACTGTGGGTATGAGGAATGTACACACCCTCAATGACATGCTACCCTCTTCCCTGATATACAATGAGGCCACAATACTGCACATGTTAACATTACACACACCTGATATGTGACATATGACCTGTGCAATCAAATGCAGTATCAAACAAATGTGTTAGTTGGGCAGATGCTGATTGAGAGGCATATAATATGTGGGTTGCATAAGTGTGCACATCCTTAACAGGATGGTTCATTGCAGCACCTGTTAAGTGATCTACAGTATCACTATTCCTGGAAGGGGTATACTAGCATGGCCCATCTTCACTTGCCATTATTTGATCACTCGGCCTTACAAATGTCCCCTAACTCTGTCAGACTGCAAGGTCAGCTCATGTGCACAACCCTTGGAGGTCACACAGTGCCTTCATTATAGCTGTGGAGTCAGGGTTATCTCTGGCATAATTCATGACCTTGACTGTGTTCAGATACAGCCATTCTTAGTGAGCTTTGGATGTAAGCTTCAGTTCACTGTTGTGTTTTAGAATGACACCCCTACCCATCCTCAGCCTTTTTGCAGATGTTTGACAACTATGGGCCACACATAGGTTCATAGATTCATAGGTTCATAGGTTAATAGGTAGGTACTAGGCTATTGGACCTAGGGCCTATGTAAGCCTATCCAAAAAGGCATCCTGGCTTTCGCCACCCAAGAAAATTATTTTCCTGTGCCACTGTCAAGCAGAGCTGCAGAAGTGATCTACAGGGTGAATTTCCTATTTCCTATCCAATCATTAAGATTTGTCTTGAAGAGTGCTAATGAGGAGCTTTGTTTGATATAGATAGGTAGTTTGTTCCAGAGTATGGGAAGTCTCTGGGACAGGAATTTATCCCTCCAACATGTTCTGTTTATTGTGGTGACAAGGTTTAGGTCCCTAGAGTGTGTAGCTTGGAGGGATTGGGATTTCTTTAAGTGGAGCATGTACAACAGCTCTGGGTTTGACATAGCTTTGTCTGTTAGGCAGAGATCGCCTCTGAGTAGGCGATATGTGATGGAGTAAAGTTGGAGTTTTTTGAGACGGTCTGTGTAGGGCATCGGTTTGAGGCAATCCTCTTTGTGAGGAATTTCTATGGCCTTTCTAGTTGTAGATGTCCTGTAAGGTACATATCAAAAGGGGCATTGTACTCTATAATGGGTCTAATGAGTGGTGAGTAGAGGGGAACAATTACCTCTTTTTTCCTGGATGAGAAACCTTTTGTGATGAGGTGTGACACATAGAAGAATTTACTGACTACTGTGGCGATGTGATTATCAAAGGACAGACTACTGTCCACCTGTGTCCCATTGTCTCTTATCACACTTTTGGTGTTAAGTAGACTAACACCTATGTGGTAGTTCATGGGTACAGAGTTTTTACCAAAAGGGATTACAATGCACTTTTTCACATTGAGCTTGAAGCCATGACTTTGACACCAGGCATCTGTCTCAGTGAGGCCCTTTTGTAGGATGTCCACATCATTAGGAGTTTCAGTTATGGCTCTTAGTTTGCAGTCATCTGAAAACTTCATTAACCAAAGACCTTCTGTGTTAGCCTGTACTTCAGAGAAGTAGATACCAAACAGGAGAAGACCCAGGACTGAACCCTGTGGTACTCCACTTGTCACTGGTCTGAAGTCGGATTTGGAGTCTGCTATTTTCACAGTGTGGGTCCTGTCAGTGAGCCATTTGGAAACCTATCTTGTGATATAGAGATTTATACCTAGTTTAGTGAGTTTATTTATAATTCCAAAGCGGGGGATGGTGTCAGAAGTCTTGGTGAGAACTAGATAGGTTGTGTGAACCACCTTACCCTCATCTACGGCTTTGGTGACTGCTTCAAACAAGTCTATCAGGTTTAGGAGACATGATCTGCCTTTTACAAACCTGAACTGGGTGAGGTCCAGAGTTTGGAGATTACTAATGTCTTTATTTATAAGTTCCATGATGATACGATCCATCGCCTTGCAGACCACACTTATCAGGCTAATGGGGCGATAGTTTCCAGGGTCTGTGGTGGATCCCCCTTTGTGGAGTGGGATAACCATTGCTGTGTGCCATTCAGTGGGCACAAAACCTGAGGTGAGGCTATGATTGAACATGGTACTTAGGTGGGGTGCCAGTTTGTTCTGTAGTTCATGTAGGACGCAGCCTGGGATGTTGTCAGGTCCCATAGATGCTGTGTTCTTGGCTTTGGAGAGTGTGGTTTTTACCTGTGCAGTCATAATTACAGGAACTTTGCACTCTTCTGGTATAGAGCTGTGCCCTTTAAGGGGTGAGGGGGGGGGGGGGTAAAGTTAGCACTGAACCTATCTGTTAGGATGTTGGCAATGTCAGTTGGTTTTGTATATTTAGTTCCATTGTGCTGTAACTCAGAGCTGATCTGAGTGTTGCCACTGAAATTCTTGTCATAGCTATAGAATGCTTTGTGGTTGTCTTTAGAAATTTTTCATAACTAGGTTTGGAAGATTTTATGAGGGATCTCAGCTTCTTACTGAGGCTGACCAGGAAGTTCCTCCAATCATGGGATTTTACTCTTTTTTGTAGCAGCTTTCTTCTGTTGTAGAGTTTGTTTATGGCAAGGGACCACCAGATTGGCTTCCTTCTTTTGGAAGATAGCATCATGGTTCTGTTAGGAATAGCACAATCCATGCACTCATGTAAGTGCTTATAAAGTGCATTTGTGTAGGATTCAGCAGTCGGACCTCTATTGTCCATCTGCATGGGTGTTGTGAAGTTTGCCACTTCTGTCTTAAGAAGCGTGAAGTTGGCTTTGGAGAAATATTTTACGGTGGTTTCCCTAATGGGGCTGGGGTTGGGGGTGGGATGTGGATGTCTAGGGTGATGAGATTGTGGTCAAATGAGAGTCATTTTGCAGTGTCCCAAATGCAGAACACCATGTCTACCGGCCTAGTTAGTGCTAATGAGCAGCAAACCTAAAGGTGTGCACTGGCACCAGCAAGGTACAGATGGGGATGGTGGGCCTGAGGTGGAGTGAGTTGTTTGTTGTGCAGCTCATGTATCTTTATTAATACTGTCTGTAAGTTTCAGCCTTGGTCTTGGTACACCATTACACATTGCAACACATGCCTTTGGGAGACTTGATGTCATGCATATGCTACCTGTAGAGAGCCCTGGATGATGTTTCCTGTGGAACAACTCTTCCATCTGATTACTGTAACTCATAGGCTACACATATACAGAGTCCAGGTAATTGTCAACACAGGTACTGCACAGGCAGTACTTGCTAGACATTCCTGCAAGTCCCTCAGTGTTGCTGCATGTTTCTGGGCAGCCTCCATGACCAGTTTGCAACATGCATTGTCATCTGTCTTGGATGGGCATCTGTTTATTTTCTACATTAATGTTGTCCCATACTTCATAGTCACATACATGACTGTCTGCACTGTTTGCCATGGTATATGCTATGGTGAGGTAAGGCTACATCTCTCAATCCTGAGTGCTACTTTTTGGATATGGGATCCATTCCACGGTTTGTAAGATGTGTGCAAGCCACAGCTGCTTCTGTTGCAGGTGAGTGGGCAAATGTCATGGACATACTTCTTGGGCAGCAGACCATTACTTGGTGTGAAATTGTGGACCTGTACTTAATGGAAGGTGCATACTCAAGAAGAGGGAATGCTGGCAGTACCTCAAAGGCTGTTTCCATAATATGTTATTTGGAGTGTGTGCACACATATGCTTCCAGTGTTTGTTAAGGTATGTATTCCCCATATTTGTTGTCCTAACATAGGATTCCATATTACACATTCATTGCTCATGTTAGGGTCACATTATAGGTTGTAAAGGTTGTGGAATGTGGTATTGTGATATGCTGTTGTGTAGATCTGTAACAGTTGCCTTTGTAATAGTAGGATATACACTGCTGTAGCCACTCTGTAAGGGTAATGTTTCAGACATGTCCCTACTGTAGGCCATTTGTCCCACCATTATGTTCATCTCTGTCCACACATCTTGCACTGACAGGTTGTTAGTTATACAGCAGGACTCTTCGTACCCTTCAAATATGCCACCATGGTGACCACTGTGATGCAGTGCAGTTAACAGCAACAATAAGTGAACATGTACGGCCATGCATTATGGGTGTTAAATGTGTGCATGGCAAATGCCATGGCCATAACATGGCCAGTGTATTGACAATTCTAAACAAAAAAATTCCATACTCACCAGCTACAGGCTGCTGCCCCAGTTGTATATCAGAGGGACCTACATAGTTGTGTGAGAGATATAATGTCAGCAGTCACACCTGTGGCATTGGTACAAGGTGGGAGCAGCAATTTAGTACATCAACAGTACAAACCCACAATACTAGAGATTATGCACATCTGTCCATTACAATACTGGAGCAACAGACTGTGTTATCTGACATATGCATGAAGATACTTTACAGATGAAGATGGATAAGCAACATTGGTCTACTAATATGCTCTGGGGCCTTACATGCATTCTCCTTGTCCATTGTGTGGGTAGCACCCACCTCCACAATGCTATCATCAGGTTCTAGGCTTGGCTGGCAGGTGGGTGCTCCAAGGATGGCGAGGAGCTCCTCAGCATGTGTCAGTGGGGGCTGGATGGCATGACTCCTACCTGTGGCTAGCTGGTCTCTCCTAACTGTAGTAGCATGCTGATGGGCGTGGCAGATGAGGTCAGTACAATGATGTCGCATCTGCTCATAACTGCGGTTATGCAGGCCGACATTGTTTACCATGTGGATGAGCTCGTTCCACAGCACAGTCCTCCCCTGCAGATCATGGGCCATACACCTAAAGAGGGTTCTGTGGTGATGTACGAGTTAGTTGATTAGTATTTCATTCTCCTGTGGAGTATAATCAGGGAGACGCTCCTATGACATGGTACCTGGAAGACATAAACAGGAAAAAAAGGTCTGAGGACAACACACTGCAAGGATATAATAGTTGTTAATTGACATCCCCCCACATCATATTTGCAACAATAATCTGAACACACAAATCAATGGAGATGTTTACACCAAACCTACTGTTTCGACATATATCCTGTTGTGCAACAAATATTGAAATGTGTTTCTATTCATGTCCCATATTGAAACACTATCATTGGTGGCCTGTTGCTAACAATGTAAACTGCATGCCATTGTAATGGCCACTGTAGCTCTATATATGCCCGTGTTCTGTTTACTATGCAACTGTTCCAAATCTGGTGTTTTGGGTTAATGGGAATATCTATGCATGCTGTTATAACTAATCCTGGATTGTGTTGACTATTACTACACACATATGTTCTAAAACTGCAACACAATAGCATATTTTGGAAGGCCGTTCCCACCAGAACCACCTTTCCCACTTCATCTGGCCATGGCACCAGGCCACAGCACATCTGGGACCAAACCTGGGACTGCCTCATCTGCTGGTCATGTACTACCTTCAGGTGGACCCACCTCAGGGATGGTGCTCCCCCCCAGGAGGGAGCATGCACAGACAGGATCCTGTCAATGGAAGTCAGGTCCAGGGTCTGGTGCATAGGGAGCTCCGCAGAGAATTGGGGGATCTGTTACACCGCTTTGAGGCTCTCATGACACCATTAGATGGTCAGCCTGCCCCTCCTGCTCAGCTCTCAGCACAGCCACCTTCAGGGCCATGAAGGTGAAGTGGTGACTGCTCATGAGTGAGGGTTTCAGTCCCACTGTTTCCATTTGGGGACTCATGGGCTTCCAATTTCCAAACAGCCCTCCCTGTCTGAGGTGTTTACCTACCACATGTGTCATATTCTACCCGTGTATGCTGTCTTGTCTGTCTTGTCTGTCTTCTGACCCAACCTACCTCCGAAAATATACCTACTATCCTTCCCCAACATCCCAGTTTCACCTTAATAAAAAAAGGGCGATCGGTTCCCAACACAAATTTCACACCATACATAACTGTCCATTTTGCACCTGCTAACAACTTCTCACAGGTGCCTTAATCACTCTATCCAACAGCCCTTGTTCTGGCCAGCAAATAAATTATCATCCCTTGCAAGTGTCTAACCCAGGCCCCTGCACAATATAGCCATATCAATTTACCAGTAAGACATCTGAGCTGCAGATATGTGTGATGTTTTCTCAATCATATTATGCAGCACAGTCATTCAACAGTAGGGAAAAATCTATTTATACACACACACACACACACACACACACACACACACACACACACACACACACACACACACACACACATATATGTATGAATATATATATGAATATATGTATATATATATATATATATATACACACACACACACACACACACACACACATATATATGTATGAATATATATATGAATATATGTATATACATATATATATATATATATATATATATATATATATATATATATATATATACACTATATATATATATATATATATATATGTATATACATATATTCATATATATATATATATATATGTGTGTGTGTGTGTGTCTGTATACATGTAGACATACATGTCTATATGTATATATAATATATATATAGATATATTTATGGAATGCATTCAGACATCGGGTCCACACTCTGTACCTCCTTCCTCCACAGCTGCAATGTTCTGCCTTGCTATGAATCAGAGCGTCACATGTAGACACAGCCTAACACTGGGGGGATATATTGGGACAGATCGTAGATAAACCTATTACAAACCAATGAAGTTTGTGCATGATACATTTCACATTACCATGACTGTTCTGAAGGTGGTTGGGTCTGAAGCTCATGTGTCTATCATGACTTCATTACTTCCACCTTCAGCTATTTGCCAGACTAATATACATGTTTAGAGGAACAGAACAAACACTATGATGCCTTAAATCTTGTCATCCTGTGCAGATCTGCACAGTTGACAGGTATGGCCCACTGCCCACAGGGCCAGATGCTATGTCCATAGCAGTTGTTCAGCAGGACATCATTACAGCAACAAGTCTTGAAGGAACATATAAATCTTTCAGTATCATCTATCCCATTATTACAGACCAAGTAGTGCATTCAATTACATGCATACATGTTTCACATACATGTTTTATTATTGTGCTCTCTTCTGTGTACCACTTGGATATCTTCCTTGTTTGTTTGTTTTTTTTGTAGTATTTTTTTAGTATTAATTTTGTTTTCTCTCTCTCTCTCTCACTCTCTCTCTCTGTATCTCTCTCTCTCGCTCTTTCTCTCCCTCTCCACTACAGGGATCGAGCTGGTTTGAATAGGTTGCAGCATGGCTTTTGTAGGTGATGCTCATGATCAGGTGATGGCCTCTGCACCAATTGGTGTTCCCCACTTGCTAACTGCATGCAGCCAGCTGTGAAGTACTTCCAATAGCCAGTGTCATAGCAACCCACTACTATAAATGACTATGTCATGTGGTTGTTATCCCTTTACCTTGGAAGACATCCTTCCTGTGTCTGGGCAGCAGTGTTACAGCAGGTAGCAATACCTCTTACAACAGGACTTGCAGACACAGGTGAACTACATGTTTGTATAAGGTTCCAGACCTACAAACAGTGTGAATATTGCTGTTATATCACTGAATACTGCTTGATTTAGAGGGTTTGTGTGTACATGCTAGTTTTGCATGGAATGCAGTCTGTCTGCATAGCTCTCAACTGTGGGCCTATCCAGAGGATGGCCAGAGGATTGGCTGTTATGTTTTGTCTGTTCACCACACAAGTATTGTCTTTAACATATCAGTGGCATTTTCTCCATTGATTCCTATTAGTACATGGCAACATCCATTTGTGTTTCTGACTTCATATTCCTGAGTAAGGGTATGTTGCAACCAATCCTGTAACACCAGCAACTTTCACAGTGTATAACAGCAATGTTGCAAATATGGCCCTGTGTTCCAGCCTCTTTCCTCCACCTATATACCAGGCTTTGCCCAGATGTCATGCAGTAAGAGGTTGTTAGGTAATGTTCTATCATTATTTAGTGCTGACATTCCAGCTATCATTCCAGTGATGTTATGGACTCCCACAAAAATTGTGGGGTAGGGTCCATATATATAAGGACTACAGCTGGACAAAATGTGTGAGACCTTGTACAGTCCAGAGGTCAGTGTATGGAAAACACTGTTATATGCCCTTGTAAGACATTTAATGGGGTAGGGGTATTAAATGTTTTTAATCTAGGCTGTTGCAACATGTGAGGGATATGAGTAGTAAGAAACATTAAGGTATATGGCTGTACATTTTCATACATTTCACCATGGGAACAGTGGTGGGCTAGAGCTTACTGTCTTACACACAGTTCTGTTTGTCAGTGTGATAGTGACGTTTTAAGTTAAGCATTGTTATGTAACAGATACATTTACAATGTGGCAAGTAAAACTTTTCCCCCTAGGGTTTGAGTACAGAGCGTAATTGGAGGATGCTGAACTATATCTGCAATTAAGTGTTGATTGGTTCTTATCTTCAAGGCAAGTGTTTTTCTTTTACTGTTGTACTACTTGAAGGCCTTAGCCTGGACAGCAAAGTATGTTATGTTTTTCAGATTACTGTATCAAATGTTTTGTTTAAGAGTTGAATTAATCAGTTATTATGTATTTCAAACACCTAACTACTATAAGAATTTGGCATAAACAACTGAAATAGTACACAAATAAACATTTATATGTTTGCAAATTTGTGTGTGGTGTCATATCCTTTACATTGTGTGTGGGTATATGTTTATAGGTTCATAGGTTGGTACTAGGCTATTCGCCCTAGAGCCTATACAAGCCTAACATCAAAAAGGGGTCTTCCTGCATGGAAAGCAATTGCACGGCTCCACCAACATGAACTCCAGGCAGAAAAATATTGAGCTAGTAAAACAGTGAGACTGGAATCAAATAATATTTATTATTTCGGTATTAAAACAAATAACCAAACCGCTTTCGGCTGGTAAGCAACACAGCCTTCATCAGTGTGAAGTCAAATACATATCCATTTGTCTTATATACCTGCATACAACACAATACAACTCCCCATTGGTTGCTCTAAAATTGCTCATTTAATCCAGATGGGAATAAGCCACCTAACTTGACAATCCATTTCTTCTCTTTAGAGTCCAAAATGGAATGCAACCCTGTGTTGTTTAATTTATTCCCTTTAACAATTATCATAAACATAAACCTGGCAGATGTATGTGTTACACAATGTTTATATAATGCACTTCTAGATTTTTTATTTTTAAGGTCACTCATATGCTTCGAGATCCTCAGCCTAAGCGGACGTGATGTTTGTCCATTGTAAAAGGAGCCACAACTGCATGTGGCTAATTAAATTAGCCATTCACCACTGCAATTTGCAAAAACAAATTACATCATAAACAATACCACAATTTTTGCTAGTGAATTGTTTTGATTTAAATATTTTCTTACAGTGAGTGCAATGGCCACATGGGAAGCATCCTGTGAGTGCTTCACCTGAAATGGTGGTTTGTATCTCCTGATAAGGTGTTCTTAAGTGTGAGTGTTTATAGTGACTAAATAAAGAAGCAAGGTTCCTACATTTATGAAAAGGAAATGAAAACCTATCAGGTAGCATATTTGCTAAATTTAGATCACACTGTAGAATGATCCAATGCCTGTGTACACTAGTGATGAGTGCATCAGAATTCCTACGGTATGTTGTAATAAATCTATAGGTTCTGAAGTCTGTTGTTCATGTTTCTTATACACCAAAAGATCATCCCTCCTAAGTGTGTTGGACCAATTACTGGCCTGCAGAACATATCCCATCCAATATCCCCTGGACTTAAATCTATGTGTCAGATCATGCCTATGTTCCTGAAAAGTAGATTCTTGAGTGCAGATCTGTCTCATTCTGATATATTGAGATTTGGGGATGTTTTAACTATGTGTGGAGGATGAAAATTGGATGCATGGAGGATGGCATTATATTGTGGATATTTCCGGAACATCTTCGTACTTAAAGTATTATCAGGTGATCTGGTAATGGGGACATCAAGAAACGTAGTAGTATCCACATCATAATTGACCATGAAGTATAAAACCCATTTGTTCTCATTAAGTTAGTTAATAAACTCCATCAGATATTTCACATCCGTCCTCCATATCATCCAGCAATCATCCAAATACCATCTCCAAATGTCTATTTCGTCCAGATACACGTTATGGCATTTGACATAAATAAGTTGTTCCTCGATAAAGGCCATAAATAAATCCGCATATATAGGGGCAAAGGATACCTCCATAGCTGTGCCTTTAGTTTGCCAATAACATGTATCCTGGTAGAAAAAGACATTATTGGTTAGGACATGTTCTGTCAGGCCTATAAGAAATGTGTTGAACCCTGACTGGTTTAATTTGGATTTATAGAGCCAATACTGAATGGCTTCCAGCCCAAGCCCATGAGGGATGTTAGTATATAAAGCACTAACATCAAGAGTACACATAAGCCATTCTGGTTCAAGCTGAGTTTCTGAAATGATTTTAAGAAATTCCATAGTATCTTGTAAACATGAGCGTACCCACCGTAATTAGGGCTTCAGATGTTTGGTAAGTAATAATGATAATGGATCTGTAATGTAGCCTCTGCCTGACACTATGGGTCTTCCAGGTGAATTAACAGGATCTTTATGTATTTTTGGCAAAACATAGATGTACTGACTGGTGGGATCTTGAATCATGAGTTGCTGCATGACTCTGTCAGTGATGATACCTTCCTCCTTGGCCTGTAACAGGAATTCATCTATTTGCTTCTTAAATCCAAGTGTGGGGTTGACAGGCATTTCCAAATAGTAATGCTTATGTTGGAGTTGTCTTTTGGCCTCTGTATCATATTGTTGCCAGTTCATCACTACTACAGCCCCACCTTTATCCACAGATAAGATGACAATATCCTTATTATTCTGTAATTCAACCAGTGCATCTCGTTCGATCTTTGAGAGATTATTTGGTTTACAAGAAATCCCAGAACTATGATAATGTAGATATTTAAGAGCATTGTTCTGGAATTGATGCACTACAGGATGCATAGGAGGCACATATCTGGATTTGTGATATATAAAGGAATCCCTATCACCACCATCAGAGTCACCAAATTGCAATTTAAGATGTAATGTTCTACAAAAAGTCATAACATCTTGTGCTAAATTGACTTCAGTAATGAAAAAAACAGGGATAAAAGTCAAACCTTTATTCAGAATAGACATTTGTACTGTTGTCAGACTAACATCAGAAATGTTCAGAACATTTTCATTTAGTTTTGTGTTAACAGTTTCAAAAGCCCTTTTGTATTGTTGATTTTTCAGGTGTTTCCTACCTGCTCAGTGATTTTGGTGCATGGTGCATGTCCGTATCTGTATAAGATGAAAGATCATCAGTAGATGATCCTGTCTTAGCTGGACGCTTCTTAAGAATAGAGCTTGGTCTTTTACGTTTTATGGTTCTGGTTTGCCCATGTTCAAATCTAACCTGTTTATTACTGCTAAAGGGGTTACCACCCTGATTATCCATCTGATCTCCTTGACATTTTTTAACCTTCGTCGATTTGAGTTGTTCGTCAAGATTTGTTAGGTCACTGGCTACTTTATTTAAATTTCTTACAAAAAAGGCTTCTCCTTCATATTTCTGTACATCAGTACAGAGTTTAGTGACCTCATTGAATTCCCGGTCAATCACTCTATCATGATACTTAGCCAGGGCCTCAACAAGCCTAGCCATAACAATTCCCTGGATATTTCTTCCCACAATATTTACTTTCCTGGACCCTTGTCTAGCAGGGCGACTGACATGATCCCCAGGGTGAATTTCCTGTCTCCCATCCAATCATCAAGGTTCCTTTTGAAGCGGGCCAAGGAGGCACTCTGCTTGACATGTATGGGCAGTCTATTCCAGAGTATGGGGAGTCTCTGGGTCAGGAACCTATCCCTCCAGCATGTTTTGTTCGTTGTGATGACAAGGCTTAGATCCTTGGACCGTGTGGGTTTGAGGGATTGGGATTTCTTTAAATGGAGCATGTTCAACAGTTCAGGGTTTGACATGGCCTATGTTAAGTAGAGATTCCCTCTGACTAGACAATATGCCACAGATTATAGCTAGAGTTTTTTTAGATGGTCAGCATAATAATTCATGCAATTCAGGACAGAATCAAACACTGGCCATTTTAAAAGGTGGCAACTGTAGGAATAATGGTTGTTTAATATGCTGTTCACCCTCTATATATACTCTTCTTATACATATGTATAAATAGTAATATATTTATATGTGTATGTATGTGTATATACACACACATATATATATATATATATATATATATATATATATACATAAATGTGTGTGTATATATATATATATATATATATATATATATATATATATATATATATATATATATATATATATATGTGTGTGTGTGTGTGTGTGTGTGTGTGTGTGTGTGTGTGTGTGTGTGTGTATGTGTGTGTGTTTATATGCATCATTGGAATGTTTACTGCTTCCACATTGTACATTCCCTATGGTAGACTGACTGTTCTGCATGATATGTTAGAGATATCATCCTGACATCTTACAGCTGAGATGGCTTACTATTAACTTGTTGTGGCTATGTTGTGCAGTGTCCTGGGTTCAAGACTTGCAAATTCTGGTTATTGTGTTGCAAGGCAGATCTGTTCAGCTGTGGAGGAAGGGATAATGGCTATAATTACAAAAGATCCCTATTTTGGTCCCCTTCACACTCATTAACAGTGCCTTTGTTCAGATGTTTTGCAGTGAGAGGTTCCATGCGTGGATCCAATGTGTGAATGCAATACACACACACATACACACACACACACACACACACACACACATATATATATATATATATATATATATATATATATATATATATATATATATATATATATATGTTTACAGATGCAGAGTTGAACATGTAAGATATTTCATATTTCAACTTGTTTTATATTGTATGGTTCATATTGTTTGGTGACATATCTTATCTCTTTCTCAGATTAGACCTTTGTTTTCTTCCATTGGAAATCCCACTCCAATAAAAAAGTGTTGTTATTTCTTCAAATTCTCTTTCTTAGTACATTCACAATTTTTGTGAATGTGCATGGATATAACGTGTTTAATAATTTTTTACTCTGTATCAATACATTTTATTCATTTAGGAAGCAAGGTTATTAGGGTTGTTACATCTTGGAATACACCACCTCCAGCTGGAGAGTACATGAGGCATGATATAAAAATATCAATTTCATATTTTACAGCATTTTCCACTAAAAATACCTCCTGATTACTGCATAAGTACTTTCCTTACACTATAATAAGATAGAAAAACAAGCAAAAAGTTATGCATGTGCAAAATGTCTTTGCTATATTCTGGAACAATTTGTATATTTCACTTCTTGGCTGGTGTGCTCACAGACTGCTTTAATTCTGCTGGCTCATGTGTTTTGTGCAGAGACACAACGGGTGCCAGCTGTAAGTAATCCTGCATTTTCAGGGATCTGGGAAACAGATTAACAAATATGTCTAGGTAATATGCCAAGTAGGAAAGGAGAACACTCTGTTGTGACATTCAGAAAAAAATCTGCCAGTTAACAATCTGGCAACTCTGCTGTTACAAAACAGGCCCCTGTATAGTTCATACACTCCTGTTGTTTTGCTTGATGAGAGGTGGTGCTTGGCATGTTTATGCTGAATGCTGCATTTAAAGTGTTTGTGTGTGATTATAGTTCTCCAATGATACAGTAAAACATCTGCACTAGGGAGAATTATTATTCTGCCATTATAAGGCTGATACTTTTCTTGATCAAATATACACATACGTGCACATATTAAAAAAAAGAAAAAAAATATATATATATGTATATAATCTGTGTGTGTGTGTATTTAATATCACAGTCTTGAAACACATAATCCTGAGACCATAATATCAAAGACCAAAACGCTGATGACCATAATATCCAAGTCCTAGTCTAGCCCCCCTCACCCCCTTGCAGGAATTCAAGATTTTATATATTATCATCTTCTGTATTTTGGTCTTTTGATATTATGGTGTCTGAATTATATGTTACAAGACTGTGGACTTCAAAACTGTGATAGTAAACTAGTAATGTGTATATATGTATATATATATATATATATATATATATATATATATATATATATATATATATATACAAACACAGTACACACCCACACACAATCACACACAGTCACTCTGATTTTGACAGTTTTGGTTTACAGTAATCACTTGTTAAATATTGCATATCATCTGCAAAAGCTGTTACTTCCTTCAGTATATCTTTCTGTTTACAATAAGTAAAAATGTTGTTTCATCATACTGCTGACTGTTCTTAGGATTGTTAGTTCATGGCATCTGTTATGCACACACTTAGTCTATCTATAGAATTGTGTCATATAGGTTCATAGGAGATTACTAGGCTAATGGCCCATGAGCCCTTACAGGTCTAGCCAGTATAACCCAATGCCTTGAGTATTTTACAGATTGCCCATGTCCATGAGGGACATAGGTGCTACCCCAGTTGTGAATATTTGATTCCCCATCCATTCATCCAAATTGCATTTAAAGAGGGTCCAGTGAAGGGCTCTGCTTAACATGAACAGGAAGCCTGTTCCAAAGAAGGGCACTCTCTGAGACACATCTGTCTCTCCAGCATGTTTTGTTTGAGTCACTGACTAAGCTTAGATCCTTAGATGAGGTGACCCTTGTGCTGTCTGACTTGTGGATGTGTAGCAGCTCCATCAGCGCTGGATTTGAGTGCCTTGTAGGTCAGACATGGGTCACCTCTTATTGGTCAATATGATGCAGAGTAAAGTGATAGGGCTTTTAGTTGATCCACATAGGGCATGTTGTATACACCCTGTATTTTCTCTGCGAGGAACATCTGAATTCACTCCAGCTTGTAAATGCCTAGTCAAGTATATGCTAAATGGCACATTGTACTCTATTATTGGTCTAACAAGGCCCGAGTACAGAGGGACTATAATTTCTTGGATATGGGTACCATACCTTTACGTATAAGTTGTGCCACATAGAAGGACTTCCTCAGTACTGTGGACACATGGTAGTCAAAGCTCAGGCTATTATCTTTCCATGTACCTAGATCTCTAACCTCTGAGTCTGCTCTTAGGAGTGTGCTATTTTTATTGCAATTTGCAGGGATATTTGACTTCCCAAAGGGTACAACAATGTATTTTTTATATTTAGTTTTAGGCTATGGCTCTGGCGCCTATCATTTGCCAGATGTGGATCCTCCTGAAGGATATCTACATTGTTGGGGGATTCAGTGATTGCCTCCAGCTTGCAGTCATCAGCAAACTTTGCTATCTAGAGGCCTTCCACATTAGCCCTGACTTCAGAGAAGTGTATTCCCAACAGGAATGATCCCAGCACTGAGCTCTATGGCACACCACTAGTAAATGGACTCTTGTTGGATCTGGATTCAGCCACTTTAACCACATGTCCATCTAGTGGCAGAGGGATTTCTGCCCAGTTTTGTGAGTTTATTTATAATACCTGAGTGTGAATTGTTTCAAATGCCTTAGCCAGGTTGACTTAAACAGTATGTTACCTTTATTCGTGGCATAAGTGACTTTCTAAAGAAGTCCAGTAGATTTAATAGGTGTGACCTGGCCTTGACAAAGCCAAACTGGGTTGGGTCCGGTGTTTGGCGGTTTTCTATGCCATTATTTATCAGGACTATGATTATTCTTTTTATGGCCTTACATATAAGAGTAGTCATACTTATGGGTCTGTAATTTCCCAAGTCAGTTGATGGTCCCCCTTTACACAGAGGGATGACTGTTGTTGTCCTCCACTCTATCAGGACAAAGACGGCCCAGAGGCTGTGGCTGAATAGTTATAGGTCCTGATTTAAGCTGTTTAACAGACAACCTGGTATATCATCGGACCTCACTGAAGCCATGTTTTTAGCTTTAGAGAGCACAGTAGCAACCTGTTCTTTGGTGATAATTGGTGAGGGAGTGGTAGAGGGATTTTCTTTGGCGAGGAATGGGAGTGATAGGGAAGTCAAATTTGAGCTGAATTTATTAACCAACAGATTTGCTATATCTTCTGGCTGAGTGTAGGTGATGCCATCTACAACTAATTCCACACATTTTTGGGTATTGCCCTTAAGATGCGGACATAACTGAAACATTTCTTATGGTTACCCTTAACTTTGAAGGCTATTTTTATCTCAAAGTCTGTTTTCAGAGCCTTGAGAAGTTCCCTGATCCACTTGTTTAGAATAGTGAGGGACTTTTCCCTTTGTTGTGCATATGATTCCCTCTCACTTATTGACAGGATTTTCTTCCTTTTGTTGTGCAACCTATTAATACCAGGGGTCGATCTGGGTGCCTTGTTTTTGTGGTGGTGACCTTGGTTTATTTTGGTCTGGTGGTGCCATTTCTATGCAGTTATTTACATAGTTAGATAGGGTTTTGGGTACACCTCTGCATAGGCTTCTGTGTTTTCTGGATTTGGATGGGGGTGCTTGAAAACTAGCTATGCCATCACTTAATAGAAGGTAATTTGTTTTAGAAAAGCTCTTATAGTTTTTGGGGTGAGGTGTGGAGGACTAGTTTTAACTTTATTTCAAGGGGGACTGCTTAATATTTTTTAAATACCTTTAATAAATTATCACTTGTGACATAGGCAAATTTACATTTATACAAAAGTAGTGAAATTTTATTAAATCAAGATTAACAAACATTATACTTCACATATATTGCTGGTGCTCCGGTTTCCTCCCACATCCCAAAGACATGCTGCAGGTGGATTGGACACTCTAAATTGGCCCTAGGTGTGCGTGTGAGTGTGCCTTCTGTGGAAGGTTGGGCGCCGGGCTGGCAACTCGACACCGTAAAACTCCACTGCCATTCAATGTGCGGACAAGGTGATCCGCTGTGGCGACCCCTAACCGGGAAAAGCCGAAAGAAGAAGAAGAAGATACTTCACATATATTGCTATATATCATATAACATAAAACAACATAACATAAACCTATTCAATTTCTTTTAAACAAGAAACATCTTTATTAAACGATCACTAGGACATAAGCAATCGTACATTTATACAAATGAAAACAAATCACACTGACACAATCCTAGTTGCAAGCATTTTACATCCCAAACCATAGTGACACACCCAGTTGCAACCGTTATACATCACTTATAATCTACTCAATCATTTTCAGTCAAACATTACATAGATCTTTTAAGTCCTGCCTTCTTTAAACATCATTCCTCCCCTGTATGTATTGTTCCCACAGTTCCAATTTTTTTCCTATGTAGTTTGCTCCAGCCCTTTTCTAAACATCTCATTTCCAGTTGTTTTATCTCTGTTACTATATTCACTAGTTCTAATATACTTGGTTTAAATTTTGATTTCCATTTTCTGTCTGATCTTAGCAGTGAGGACATCACACTGGGGGTGGGGTGGGGTGTAGTGCTGTCCCATATTTGTGAGTGGCATTTGCATAGTGAAAGTGTGACTTTACTTGATGAGAAGCATTTTGATTTGGCTGTTGAACAGGTGGGGTCTTTAAATTTTACGTGTGTACAATCTACCACAACTAGTATATCAGGGTGGAGAACACTTTTATAGAAGTCACACAAGGTGGTACCTCTTTTTCCTCCCAAATATATTTTTTGAAATGTAAAAGGATAACTTCTAGGAACTTGTTTATTATTCTAATGGCAGAAGCCTGTGATTTGCATAACATGCAACTTACTGATCTCTGAAAAGTCCCTGTATCAAAGACAGTGAGTACTCTAGATTCTTTGCTATCCACAGCGATAGGAAGGCTGTGCTTTCCTGTAGATTCTGCATGTGGACTATGTGGCTATGTGCATCAATTAGGCTTCATACAATATTATGTTCCACATGGAAACAATCAGTAATCTCCTGGTATGTGAAGTTATGAATCATTATCCACTTCTAGTACTGTTTTCATTTTCTAGTAATGTCTGTCCATCCATATGGACAAGAACTGGCAATGCTTATATAATCTAATACATGCTGTTTATGACTGTTGCTATGATCCTGAGTATTTTTGCTGTCTGCAGCTTTGATATTTTTGACATGCTTTGCTGTTTTATTCTGTAGGACAGAGTGATTCTCAACTTTCCCCAGTTAATTAATTAATTTATTTATTTGACATTTGTTGATCGGGATAGTCCGACTAGGACAGAGTGCTTTTTCAGCAGAGGCCCGGGGAGAAAAGCTCCAATGTACAGTAGAATAATACAAAAAATATGCTATTTACACAATACACAATAGAAGAATGCAAAAATAGTGGAAACAAATTTTACTAAATGCACGAATAGAGCTATGATTGTCAATTGCATTTAAATAGGGGAGGCAGGTGAGAGTTTTAACACAGATACAGTTAGATAGCAGCTTAGGGTTGTAATGGAGTCAGAGCAGATGGAGGGTAGTTGATGTAAGTAGGATAAGTTGGGGGGTAAGAGCAGTGGGATTTGGGGGGGGGGTTGCAGAGTTAGTGTAGAGCGGTGATAATTAGTTGATAGGTTTATGTATTAGCAATTGTGAGGGTCCTAGTATGAAATAGGTAGCCTGTGAGGAGTTGGGAAAGGATATGTATATACTGACAAGAGGTAGATAGGAGAGAGAAGTCCTTGAGGTATAAAAGTAGAGGGTGGGAGGAAGGAGCTGTGTGGGGAAGAGGGAGGTTGATAGGTAGTAGAGAGGGAGGATGAGATGGATAGTAGGCTGATGAAGGGAAGGTGAGAGAGGTGTGAAGAGGCCAAGATATGTAGTAGGTTCAAGGGGGATGTTGTAGGGGCAAGTTGTGAGGTGGGTAAGGTAGTGTTTAAGAGATATCTTGAAAGTATGGGTATGGGGTAGGCTTCTTAGAGTCAAGGGAAGCTTGTTCCAGAGGATGGCTGGAGAGTAGCTGTATAAATGTTAAAATTATGTTTCTTGAATGAGCTCACTTTGTTTATATCTGCATGTTGTTATTGCCTCATTTGTCAAAAGTTTTTCATTTGCATGCCATTTTGTCGCCTCACGGTAAGACGCTGTCTGGTTTGATTCTCAGCTAGAGCATCTGCTGCATGGAGACATGCGTGAATGGGCGTACCTTCATTGAAGGTTGTGCATCAGGCCTGGCAAGCCAGTACGTAAAAATCAACTGCCAATCATTAGCAGACCGGAGTTCCGCTGTGGCGACCCCTAACCGGGAAAAGCTGAAAGACACAAACAAAATTCATTTGTTTACATATGTTCTTTGCAGCACACTTTTGCTACCCCCACAGCAGTGGATTTTGGGGCTATCAGTCACTACAAACCCATACATTGCCATTTCCAACTCATCTATGTGCTGCATAGTATATAACTTTACTACAAATCCTTGCCCTTGCATTTTGAGTTTTGTGACATTCTACAAAAAGGTAACAGCACCATTTGTGAAGGACTGGCAGCTGCTTGTCCTGACATTGCTAAGACACTAAACAGTATTGCACATAAGGGAATAATTGGAAAATTAAGATAATTAAATGTCAATCAATATTAATTCAGTCAGGAAAATACTGGTTAACCAACAGGGCACAAGAAGTCAGGGAGTAGGGGTTATCTTTCTATGTCAATGAGTGTTACTTCAACAATTTTATTTATACTTGAAAGTGGGATGTAGGCTCTGAGGCTTTACGTACTTGTCGTATGCCCAGGAGGCACAACAGCAAAATCTTCCCAAACCCTGCCTTCTAACAGACCAACAATTATATATATTTTTTATTTTCAATATTTTTTTAATGCAGGTAGGAGATGAGAATCTACTGGATTATTTTTTGGTTAATAAGAGTTGTTTTTTTATGTGCAGCTGTGGATGCAGAGGTTGGCAGCCCTGATGCAGCCCATGATAAAGAGTTATTCTAAAGATCAGCTTTTTCACAGTAAGCCTTAACATTTTATATGGATATGCCCATACTTGCATTGTTCCTCCCCAGGATACTGCAATCAACTAATGCTAGCTCTAGATATCCCAGTATAGCAATGATTACAAACTGAGTAACACTATTACTTTGATACCAGATGGTCTATAGGACATACATACATACATACTTGGTGGAATAAAATTTCCTCACCTTTAATATAAATAAATGCAGCATCATAAGACTTGGAAATAGGACATACATTCTGATTACAAAACACATTTGCTATTATCATTACTGATGGGCAGCATGTTGGTGTAGTCCTTCACAGATCCAGAGTTTGTGTTCAGTCCTGACCATCACTCACCATCTTTGGAGTTTGGCATGTTCTCCCTCTAGCTGCCTGGGTTTTCTCTGGGCACTCTTTGTTTCCTTCCACCACTCAAAAGCATGATGATTAATTACTTACACTAAATTATCCATATGCTTATTTGCCCTTGTCTTTGTGGCTCTGCTCATGGTTTGAGAGGGTCTGAGAGTGACCAGGTTCACTTTTCCAGTTAATAAATAAATAAACAAATAAATAAAATTAAATTAAATTAAAAAATGTAGGGTCTGTGGTAGGCAATACATTTAACACTGACCAGTTTGTATCTACCAGAGCCAGAAAAACATATTCTCTAGCCCATCTAATTAAAAAGGGCATGACTAGCCACTCCACAATTGTACCACTTTATACCGCACTGATAAGACACGTATTTGAATGCAGCAGTGTGCTTTTTATTCTTCAAAGAAACTAACTGAAGCAAATTCAAAAGGCATAATTATTGTTACTACTATAAAACAGATAGACTAAACATTTACCGTGAATGCCATTATATTCTTTAATGTTACCTAGAAGAGACATCTGTCTAGTCTAGAATACGAAGTCTGTTCCACTTCCTTGTGAAAGGAAGCAAAGATCAGATGGGAAAGCCAAATGTTAAAAATAAGTATCAGTAATAGAGCAAAGCATGACAACTTCATTATATAAGGTCTTTTAGGATTGTGAAATAAGCTTCTAGTTATGATCAGAAGTAACCAGTTATTACATTTATTGAAAAACAGTAATGATATAGATACAGAAAGTCAAAGAACCAATACGAGGTTAGAGTGATCAAACTTCTTAAACTCTATTAAGTTATAAGCTTGGCAACTGAATGGCAAACATATGAATCTAAATATACAGTCATAGCTTGGATCATATTCATTTTGTCTGTGTAGCCTCCCATCATTCTTCATTTAGAAAACTGCTTATTTAGTTCTCAGGATTATTATGCTAAGCTAATCTCTGCATTCACATTCTCTTCTCACAGCATGTGAAATAGTGCTTTCACATGTTCATAGGTTCATAGGTAGGTACTAGGCTATCGGCCCTAGGGCCTATACAAGCCTAGCCAAAAAGGTACCCTGGCTTTCGCCACCCAAGAAAATTATTTTCCTGTGCCCCTGCCAAGCAGAGCCACAGAGGTGATCCCCGGGGTGAATTTCCTATTTCCCATCCAATCATCAAGATTTTTCTTGAAGAGTGCTAAGGAGGAGCTTTGTTTGATTTAGATAGGTAGTTTGTTCCAGAGTAAGGGAAGTCTCAGGGACAGGAATCTATCCCTCCAGCATGTTCTGTTTATTGTGGTGACAAGGTTTAGGTTCCTAGAGCGTGTAGCTCGGCAGGATTGGGATTTCTTTAAGTAGAGCATGTCCAACAGATCTGAGTTTGACATAGCTTTGTATGTTAGGCAGAGATCACCTCTGAGTAGGCGATATGCAATGGAGTAAAGCTGGAGTTTTTTGAGACGGTCTGCATAGGGCATCTGCTTGAGGCCAGTAATCCTCTTTGTGAGGTATTTCTGTGGCCTTTCCAGTTGTTGTAGATGTCTTGTGCGGTACATACCAAAAGGGGCATTGTACTACAATAGGTCTAATGAGTGACGAGTAGATGGGAACAATGACCTCTTTTTTCCTGGATGAGAAACCTTTTGTGATGAGGTGTGCCACGTAGAAGGATTTCCTGACTACTGTGGTGATGTGATTATCAAAGGAGAGACTACTGTCCACCTGTGTCCCAAGGTCTCTTATCATACTTTCGGTGTTAAGTAGACTACCACCTATGTGATAGTTCATGGGTACAGAGTTTTTACCTAAGGGGATGACAATGCACTTTTTGGCATTGAACTTGAGGCCATGGCTTTAACACCAGGCATCTGTCTCAGTGACGCCCTTTTGCAGGATGTCCACATCATTTGGAGTTTCAATTATGGCTCCTAGTTTGCAGTCATCTGTAAACGTCATTAGCCAAAGACCTTCTGTGTTAGCCTGTACTTCAGAAAAGTAGATACCAAACAGGAGAGGACCCAGGACTGAACCCTGTGGTACCCCACTTGTCACTGGTCTGAAGTCAGATTTGGTGTCTGCTACTTTCACAGTGTGGGTTCTGTCAGTGTATCAGTTGGCAACCCATCTTGTGACATAGGGATTTATGCCTAGTTTAGTGAGTTTATCTATAATTCCAGAGTGGGGGATGGTGTCAAAAGCCTTGGCGAGATCTAGATAGGGTGTGTGAACCACCTTACCCTCGTCTACGGCTTTGGTGACTGCTTCAAAGAAGTCACTCAGGTTTAGGAGACATGATCTGCATTTTATAAACCCAAACTGGGTGGGGTCCAGAGTTTGGAGATTACCAATATCTTTGTTTATAAGTTCCATGATGATACGTTCCATTGCCTTGCAGACCAGGCTCGTTAGGCTAATGGGACGGTAGTTCCCATGGTCTGTGGTAGCTCCCCCTTTGTGGAGTGGGATAACTGTCACTGTGAGCCATTCAGTGGGCACAAAGCCTGAGGTGAGACTATAATTGAACCTGGTGCTTAGGTGGAGTGCCAGTTCATTCTGTAGTTCATGTAGAACACAGCCTTGGATGTTGTCAGGTCCCATGGATGCTGTGTTCTTGGCTTTGGACAGTGTGGTTTTTACCTGTGCAGCAGTGATTACAGGAAATTTGCATTCTTCTGATATAGAGATGGGCCCTTTAGGGGGTGGGGGCATAAAGTTAGCACTGAAACTATCTGCCAGGATGATGGCAATATCAGTTTGTTCTGTATATTTAGTGCCATTGTGCTGTAGCTGATCTGAGTGTTGCCATTGAGATTCTTGACATAGCTATAGAATGCTTTGTGGTTGTCTTTAGAAACAGTGGCAATTTTGTTTTCATAACTAGCTTTGGAGGATTTTATGAGGGATCTCAGCTTCTTACTGAGGCTGACCAGGGAGTTCTTGCAGTCATGGGATTTTTTTGCAACAGTTTCTTTCTTCTGTTGTAGAGTTTGTTTATGGCAGGGAACTACCAGATTGCCTTCCTTTTTTTGAAGGATAGCATCTTGGTTCTGTTAGGGATAGCACGATCCATGCACTCATGTAAGTGCTTATAAAGTGCATTTGTGTAGGATTCAGCAGTCGGACCTCTATTGTCCATCTGCATGGGTGTCGTGAAATTTGCCACTTCTCTCTTAAAAAACATGAAGTTGGCTTTGGAGAAAATTTGTTATGGTGGTTTCCTTAGTGGGGGGTGGGGGAGGAATGTGGATGTCTAGGCTGATTAGCTTGTGGTCGAATCTGACCAATGAGGAATTGACCTCTGGTGTGGAACACCGGTTGCCCATGTTGGTAATGATCAGGTCTAGGATATTGCTGCCCCTGGTGGGGATGTGGATAAGTTAATCCAAGGCGTTGGAATTTATGAATTCCAGAAAACGTTGAGCAAAAGTGTTGGTACATGAGTAGTTTTCCCAGTTAATGGTGGGGTAGTTGAAATCGCCCATTATTAGGGTGTTGGGTTGTACCCTAATATTTTCCAGCGTATCAAGAAATGAGGAATGGAAATCCTGGGGCATGGTTGGGGATCTGTAGCAAGTTACAATTTGGATTGCGGTCTTGCCCAGAGTTAGTTGCACTTGGATAATCTCAGATGCATTATGTTAAGCAACTAGCCTGGAGGTGTGGATATCCTTAATGAATATGGACACTCCTCCACCTTTAGTGTTTTGGCCCATGTTATGTGATCAAAAGATGTGGTATGAATTATGGCCTGGTAATGCAGGGGTGCTCTCTGGAGCCTTGAACCAGGCTGTCACTGCATAAATGTCAATGATCTCCATTTTAAGGAATGCCTTGAGTGAATGCATTTTGAGGTTTAGAATTCTAGCATTGAGTAGCATTACCCTCAGATTTTGCTTGTTTGTACCTGTTATGGTGGTGAATTTGTCATTTGAACCTTGCCTAAAAAAGGCACTATAGGGGTGGCAAAAGCCTTAGCCAGTATCTGGAATCCCAAGGGCGACAGGAGCAGGCCATCTCTTGCAGAGCATCGTGGTCTGTCGATCATGTCATCCGAGGCAGACAGATACTGGATCCCCTTAGAATGACACCAGAGGCTTAGCCAATTGTTGAAGTCAATAATTTTGTCCTTGTACTGTGGTATCATTCTGGGTGATGGCAGGATGCTACTCAGGGCTAGGGTCATGTCATAATTCTATTGACTGCTGAGGAGCCTAGGGGTCTTGATGATGAAATGTGGTGAGAGTAAACATTTAAACATACATTTAACTGCACTTCATATGGTGATATTCAGGAAATACATATATCTGAATCTCTTACTCATAACGTATATGAGCATGTCTTCTCCATAAATTCCCCAAGACCAAACTGCTCATAAAAACTGGATTTCAGTATTAACCTCAGAATATAAATGCTTGTATTAAAAGTGAGAAAAATTTAAACCAGTGAAACATGCCAAAAATGCATTTTTACAGGGGGCTTTGGCTCTACTATTCCCTTAGTTATATGCACCTTCTACAAAATCCCACACACTTAGAGAAATATCAAAATGTAAAGTGCGGTTCTTCCTTATGAATGTGATCCCACTCTATATTCTTGCATATAGGGAGATAGATGAAACAGTACTCGTGCATGGGGTGATCAATCAAACACACCTGTGTAAAAGGTCTGCAGATAGACTTTGAGGACTCATCTTTCAATGTTGCAAGTAGACTCATATGAGTATAGGGAACAGGAAAACAATACTGTAATATGGATAGAGTTAATACTAAAGCATATGTATCTGGAAGTAGTAAGCAAAATACTTCTCCTAAGCACAAATAATCAGACCTTAGACATGAGTGGCATACATACTGACTTCCACTTATAGCAGAAAATTAAGGGAGGAGAACCGCCTCTATCAAGTCCCCAGTTCATTAGCTGATGCATACACACACACACACACACATATATATATATATATATATATATATATATATACGTGTGTGTGTGTGTGTGTGTGTGTGTGTGTGTGTGTGTGTGTGTTTATACATTCAGTTGGCTGGTTACTCAGTTAATCTGCTATACATTATTTAAAAATCAATACATTCATGATAACATTTTATGTGGAGGAGTAAGCTTTATTTAGAAGCTATATTTGAGACTCTTTAAAGAGAGCTACTTATATAATCTTAAGCAGATTTATAATGTATACATATTTTGTGAGAAATAATTTGCAGTATAACAGTATTAAGTTCATGAACTTCAGTTTATCATGGACATGGCTTATAAATGTGTACAGTTTACAAACAGTATTACTTTGCTAACTCTAGAAGGGTGGTTACTGAACTTGTTACTAAGGGGGACCACATAAATATTTGCAACGAGGTGTACTGAGCAGGCGGGTTTTTAATGAGGCACCGTAAGGACTTAATGTAGCTGTTCCTGAATTCATTGGAGGTCTTGTATACAGCAGAGACAAGTCTGATAAATGATCCTTCAGCAGTGAAGGTTGTAGGGAGTTATATAAACGTGAGAGGACTAGAGTGTCCATTGTGGAGGGAATAGGATGTAAAATTAATAATCATGAGAAGGGCGGAGTAGAAAATTAGAAACAGAAGTTTACACTTTACAATACTGAGGAGTAGCCTTTACATTAACTGTTAGCGTGTTGTACTGTTGACAAGGTTATGGCAGTGAGGCATTTTGTCTGAAATGTTAAAAAAGTGGCACATTTTATTTGTAACTTTTGTAATTCATCAATGCTTATAGCGTTTCCCGTGGATAGAAGGGGAAGAGCATACACATTTTAGGAATAAGTATTTGTTTAACTATGGATTAGCTTGACCTAGGGAAGATGATTAGCTGTATAACCTTGAGCTTTTGAAGTTTGAGAAATAAAATGTTTAGAATGAAGTTTACTAACACATTTTGAACTAATCATGGCTATTTGTAAGAATTTACCTGTGAGCTAGGGTTCCCTACTAAATCAAGTAAGTATAATGGCTGAATGTAGGTTAACCCTTAGGTGGTGTCAAATACAATTGTTCGTCTGGTCAGGATAAAACAGACAAATAGCTGTGAGTCAGTTCAAGCAGCTTTATTATATAGAAACACATCAGGAGTGAGGCTTAGTAACTTAAACTTAAACTTATAAACAGACTGGCTTTTACACAAATACATGTTAACACTCTGACTGTTCTCTCAAAATGGCACTGCTGCCTGCACTTGCTCACTATTAATATGCACATGCCTACAGTTGGAAATGCTTCTTAAAGTTATGACATACACTCTGTTCTACATCCTCCGTCTTTGAGAAATAGGTCATATGTTAAATGACAACATTCATTAACATGCATGTTATACGGAGCTAATTCTTTGACGTTCAATTATACAAACTAAATACATATAAAACAATCATGTCCAGGTTGCTGTGTATTTTACACTAGGTCTAGAAATATGACCTGACCGTGTAACATAAAAATCAGAATTGGATCTAGCAATGAGGACTGTCTTTAAGGACTGTTCAATTTTCGGGACATCTGGGGACATCATTAGGAATGGAAATGGGTACTGAGACATGTTCTTCAATATGAACATTGTCTGGGGTGCTCTAAGATCTAGAGTCTGTATCACAGGTACAATGGTGTGATATAATTTCAGACACCAGAAGAAGATGCCTGTGATTTCTCCTGTATTCTATACACTCAGTTTCCAGGAAGTAGGATCTCAGCTCGGTACATATACTTTTCACTTGACCAAGTCAATCAAAGCCTTTTGCCATTTGCATCCTCACAGTTTCCTTTTTTCAACTTATGAAGAAATCTGCTCATTTTATCATAGCTGGACTTCTGAAAGGCACATTTCTTGAAGAGTTGGACTTTGATTGTTCTGTTGTTTTTAGGATTAGGCACCAACAAAATAGAATTGATAGGCAAGGTTGTTCTGGTTTACCTAAATAGAAGTCTCTTGAGCAGGCGAGCCAAGTAGGTTGTCATGAGGTATATTTCTGAGATTAAGTGAATTCAAGAATGTATCAATATTGTCACACTTTGCCCCTTCTAGTAATTGCTTTACACTCTCTACTGCATGTTCAGCCAGGCCATTTAACTGTGGGTATTCAGGACTACTAGTAACATGGATAAAGTCCCACTCTTTTGCAAATCTGTGAAACAATTGAGTAAACTGGGTACCATTATCAGAAATAACTTTGTGTGGACTACCATGGACTGAGAAATGATGTTTCAACGTAGTAAAAACAGTACTGGATTTTAGTTAAGGTAGCAAATCGATCTCAAACCAGTTCGAATAAGAGTCTACGAACACTAAGTAATGCTGATTTTTAAACTCAAATATGCCAGTGGCTACAGATGAAGAAGGTAGTTCAGGAATCTGGCTTAGGTGAAGTGGCTCTTTTTACAAATGCAGTTTAGCACTATTGCATATTGAACAAGCCAAAGGCACTGTATCAATGTCTTTCGACAGATAAGGCCAAAATACTAGTCCTCTCACCCTTTTTTTGGTAGAGTTGGAACGTGGGTGGCCACAATGCAAAATCTGATTATATAATTGTTGTAAGAAAGTAGGAACAATAACTTTAGGACCTTTGAAAATGATTCCATCTTCCATCATCATCTCATCTCTGTAAGGAAAATAAGGTTGTACGTTTAGCTATGCACAAGATTGCTTTGCCGGCCATCCAACATTGATGAAGTGGTTGAGCTTCTGCAAAACTGGATCAGTCTTCATATGATCTCTCAGCTCATCAATTCTCGAGGTAGAAAATTATGCACTTCCATGACAACAAAGTCAAAATTATCTGCATGATGCTGTTCTTTGATATTTCTGGGTGATCTGGATAAGGTGTCAGTCAGATAAAAAAGTTTGCCTTTTGTATAGACAATTTTGAAGTTATACTTTTGCAACCTGAGCATCATTCTTTGTAGTCTTCCTGGAGTGGTATGCATAGACTTCTTTAAAATAGTGACTAGAGGTTGATGGTCAGTGTTGACCTGAATAGCTTGACTATAGATATAATCATGGAACTTCGAACATGCAAGCACAATTGCCAAAAGTTCCTTCTTCATCTGAGCATACTGCCTTTTGGTTTGGGTAAGAATTCTAGACACATAAGCAACTGGTCTGCCTTCTTGAAGACTAACTGCACCAAGACCAAACTTAGAAGCATCACATGAAAGAACTACTGGTTCATGGATTTCATAGTATCTCAGTGTAGGTGGATTGGCAATTTGCTGTTTGAGGTTATTAAATGCTCTCTGCTGCTGTTCCAATCAGGATCAGGCAACATCTTTACATGTCAGCTCTCTTAAGGGTGGTGTTATCTCACTAAAATCAGGGTTAAACTTGCCCAAATAATTAACCATACCAAAGAAACACTGTAGGGGTTGGACATTGTCTGGAGCTGGCATCTCATGAATGGCTACTTGTTCAGAAGGGTTTGGTCTTAAGCCTGTACTGGTAAACAAAAGACCCACATAAATAACTTCTGCTAGCCTGAATTTACATTTCAGAGGTTGAGCTTTAAGTTCACTTTGCACACTCTATCCAGAAGTTTCCTGAGGTTTCTATCATGCTCTGCTTCACCATTGCCTCCAACCAATAAATCATCCACTATTATAGCACAAGGATAACCCAAAAAAGTTGCTCCATTGCCTGCTGAAAGACTTTACTAGCAGAATTTATTCCAAAAGGCATTCTGAGGAACCTGTATCTACCAAATTGTGTGCTGAATGTTGTCAGTGATGAAGATTTGCGATCAAGTATCACTTGCCAAAATGAACTCTTTGCATCCAAGGCAGAAAGAACAGTGTCACTTGGCATGAGGGCAGCAACCTCTTCAACTGTACACATGGGATGGTGAGGTCTCTTTAATGCTTTTCTCAAGTCTCTTGGGTCAATGCATATTCTGATTTCATCAGAGCCTTTTTTATGAGCAGCTACCATGGAAGACACCCACTCATTTGGTTCTGTGACTGGAAAAATCACACCTTGCTGCACCATTTTGTCTAACCAGACCATGACTTTATCCTGCATAGCTATTGGAACTCTTCTCACTGGTCTGACCGCTGGACTGATGTCTGTGTCTACTTTCATGGAGTGCACAACTGGAAGTTTGCCTAGTTTGTCATCAAAATCATAAGCATACTCTGAGAAAATAGCATCAGTGAAGCTGGAACTGGGACGTGCTTATATGATAGACTTCTTTGGTAAAAGAAAGCAGTTTCATTCTCAAACTGTCTCTGAGACCTAGCAATGACTGCACAGGTGTTCAGACTATATAGAATTGCAAGCTGTAACTGTTCCCAGCTGAATAGCATGAAGCACTACTGAGCCTTCGGTTTGAATTTCTTCGCCTCCATAAGCAACAAGCTTCACACAATTAGCTAAATTAAGTTGCTCACCAGCTCTCACGCTAGTAAATGTTTCTGCCAACATAACATTACACTTTGAAACAGTGTCTACTTTGAGCTCTGTGGGTTTACCAATGGTCATGACAGTACAAAACACTTTGTTCTTTGCCAACAAATCTATTGCATTAACCTTTTCACCGACCACTGATACACCATCTACATAGAAAGCAGGGTTGAGCTTTTTACATGATCAGCTTGCTTTTTTGAGTGACTTTTCTTAACAACTGAAAAAGGCTTGCCTGATTTGCAAAACTTTTGAAAGTGGTTCCATTTTTTACACTTGTGGTACTGCTGACCAGCAGAAGTGTTAAGCACTTCTCTCTTTTAGAGTCACGACTGGCACCGCAGTTATGGCAGTTAACAAGATTTGACTTGGGTTTTGCTGACTCACCCTTATACTTCACTGAGCATGTCTGTTTTGCTGAGAAAGTCTTAGAACTTACTGGAAAGTTGCAGGTCCTCCCTGGAAAACCTGCAGGGGCTTCAGCTGCCATGTGCTTAGGCCTGCATCTGCTGCTACATGCTGCCTGCTGTCTACACTTGCTCTAGAGGCTGCTGAAACTATGCTCTTTATCACTTGCAAGTATACTTGTGTGCCTTTCTGTGAGCTCATGAATTTGACAAATCTCTGTAGCTTTGCTCAACATTAAATCACTGTCATGAAGAAAAATTTATTTTATTTATTTATTTTATATATGTTTACTGGAAAAGTCAGACTTGGAACTAAGCCAATTTTCAGCGGAGGCCCAGGGAGAAATGCTCCAGATGTACTTCTTTGTAACATGGGAGGAAACCGGAGCACCTGGAGGAAGCACACACGAACGCAGGGAGGACATGGAGACTCTGCACAGAAGGTACCCCAGCTGTGAATTGAACCAGAGAACCTGTGAGGTGATAAAGCAACTGCTGCATCACCATGCCATCCTAAAAATCTTTCTCACTTGACACCACATACAAGCCTGTCTTTTATTAACTCATCTTTCAAATCACCAAATCTGCACATTTTAGCCTTATTTCTCAAGTCAGTTTCTCCTGGCTTTTTGTCTCTCCTATAAAATAAGTGCCTCTCTAATGTTACATTTGTTTGGGGGTTGCACATTTTTCTAAATTTGCATTTCAAGCATTCAGGTTCCTCTCTTGATTCAGCTGGTACAACAGTATGGCGGTTCCCCCTCTACTGCATATATTGCTAGTGCATACACAAATGAACACTCTCTTTCAGTAGCTTCTGACCCTAAGTTAAACAAAATAAATGCCCTCATATGTGCATATTTGTCAGAAAAATCTGCTTGTATGAAGATATTGTATTCCTGCTCAAATTCTCTCCAATTGTCTGCAATATTATGATCAACCACAAGTGGTTCTGGTTCTGCAAAATGCCTCTGCCATATCAATACACAGTAGTGAAGGTGCTTGAAGTAATGTCTGAACATGCACACACACACACACACACACACACACACACACACACACACACACACACACACATATATATATATGCCAAAACTTGTAATTATGCCTAATAGCACAACAGAATCTTTGGAACAACTGCACTCTGCCAAATAAGTCTCTGTAACACAAACATACTTTGAAATAACTGTACTTTGTGAAATCACCCTGCATCAGTTTAAGAAATGATTTGAAATGACTGTACTTTGCAAATAAATTGTATATGGCGCAAGAAGCTCAGAGTAAGAAACACTTCGAAATGAATGCACTTTGCAATGAACTGTAAACAGCACAAGAAACTTTTCAAAATGGCTGCACTTTGCGAAATAATTCTCTACAGTGTAAGAACACTTTGAAATGGCTCCACTCTGTGAATAAATGTACACAGCACAAGAAACCTTTTGAAATGGCTGTATTTTGACTGCACTTTGCGAAATAACTGTACTTGCACACAGTAAACTCTTTGAAATAACTGCACCGTAATAAACCATACACTCTGCAACACTTTGCACACGCTGAGATACTTCGAACAACTCTAGTTATGCTTTGAATGGCTTTGATTAATGAAAAATAATAGCTCATGCCGAAAATACAACCATTTACCAAAAAACATGCAGTTGCCTTGCTTTTCTAGCTTATTCTGCCCTTTTATTGTACTTGTTATACCCATTTTACCTCTTTTCATGCTCATTATCCTTTTCTTGTGCTTGTTATATTTTAAACATGCTCGTTACACAAACTGGAGGTAATTCTGAACCCCGTGTAAGTATTTCTGATATCTATATCAGGTATTCTGGTTTTGAACACTTTGTTTAATTAATAATGCGTTTTGTGCTACTCATTTGATTAATAATGCATTTTATGCCTTACAAATGCTCCATATTGTTTTCTTTGTAAAGTAAATCATTTGTGCAAGTTTTGGTTACCTGTAATTCATTTCTGACCTTTTTTAATTGTTTCAGCCCTGTATCACCCAGTCTGCTCAATAGACCTTAACTGTTGGCTCTACACATCATGGCTTGAAGAAGTTGCACTCTTAATCCCGGTTCTGACACCATGTCACTCGACTGGTCAGGATAAACCAGACAAACAGTTGTGGGTTCAGTTCAAGCAGCTTTATTGCATACAAACACATCAGGACTGAGACTTAGTAACTTAAACTTATAAACAGACTAACTGCTGCGCTCATACATGTTAATACTCTAGCTTTTCTCTCAAAATGGCACTGCTGCCTACACGTGCTCACTATTTATATGCATATGCTTACACTTGGAAATGCTTTTTAAAGTTACAACACATGCTCTGTTCTACAAATACAATGGATTTTTTTTTTTTGGAATTCTAAGTTAATTTGTGTACAAGGAATCAAGTATGCATGCTACTGGTTGCTTTGGTGGCATAGAGAGAAAATACACCAACTACAGCACAGTCAACCCAGGTTCAATTAGCAGTCTGGGTAACTGATGAAGTTGTAGGGAGGGTGGGTCTGCTCATCCTGTGGGGGAGGGAGAAGTACTCAGGAGCAAAAAATGATAAGATCTACCTGGCGGAGTCCAGGAATACATTCACTTTGTTCTTCAGCCAAGGGGTGGAGCATCATGTCAGTATAAGCTCCACGTCGTTTCTGCCTATTGCATGACCGATGGGTATTATGAGGGCACATGTCAGGGAGAAAAAAATGTGTTGGCCAGACGATAGAACTCCCCAGCTAAAAAATGTACAGCATGACATCCCCAGGATGTCATTAGATTCCATGTTGGCACTAGCTGAACATTTTCTAATAGTCCAGAGATGTGGCTGATAGACCCAGTGATGGATGTGAGGCACTGGGAAGGCTGTCAGGATGAAGGAAGAGGAAGAAAAAAGAGAGCAAAAAAAGTATGCATGCTGCTCAGATTCTTCCAGAACAGGGATGTGGGTGTGGCATGTTAGTGATGGTTTTAAACAAAGATCATCTATGGCAATTGTCACGTCTGAGTGAGAAAAGTCTGATGAAAAAGAGCTGATAAAACATGAGACTAGTACAGGGCAAATTATGAAGCCTAGAAAGATTCCATATTTAGAAGAGTAATTGATGAAAGTGAATTAATTGTTAAAAGTGTAGAGCTGTGCTTAATTCTTCAGAGATTTGAAACACGAACTCTAGGGTCTTGACATTTCAGTAGATCACCATTTTATACCTCTCCCTAATATAACCAGCCCCACTTCCCAGAACATTATCAAACTATAGCCATTATATCTGTTTTAGCAAAACTGAAATGTGTATGCTCCTCTTCATATATCCACAGGAAACTCTATAAGCATTGATTAATTACAAAGTCACAAATAAAATGTGCCACTTTATTTGAGCTGGAAGTGTCTAGTTTCAATGTATAAGAAACAGCATTGCAAGGTAGGAGGAGGAGTTAAGTCTATGCAGTGTGGATATTTAATTAAGTTATAGTTCACAGAATCAAAAGCTTTTGCTAATTCAGTAAAAATTGCTCCCTTTTTGGTAAAAAAAAATCTATATATAGATTTGTTCCAATATGATATGCCATGAAGATATTGAATGTGAAGTGAAAATCTGTTTTCTTGGTAGAATAGTCTCTCACTGAAGGAAATTAATTATTTATTTGTACAGCAATTTTTGTGATTTTTGCTCATGCAGATATAATGGCTAAGGCTTGATAATGTTCTGGGAGGTGGGTCTGTTTATGTTAGGGAGAGGTATAAAAGAGCACTCCACTAGAATGTCAAGATTTTGCAATTCAAGTTTCAAATCTATGAAAAATAACCACAGTTCTACAGTTTTAACAATGAATTACACAACTCTGTGTTACATAATAAAATTTTTTTTTGCAGGGGCAAATCCACTATATCCCCCATGTGAGGGGCTACAACCCCAACACCACTGCATCATATATACGTATATATATATATATATATATATATATATATATATGTATGTACATATATATATATATATATATATATATATATGCATGTATATATATATATATATATATATGCATGTATATATATATATATATATATATATATATATATATATATATACACACACACACACACACACACACACACACACACACATATATATGTGTGTGTGTGTGTGTGTGTGTCTGTGTGTGTGTGTTTACTAGCTTTGAGATTACTGTAACTTGGAGAAGGCACGGTTTAGATTTGGTATGTATTTTCCCCTAATCATACTGAAGTTCTTATTGGTTCAGGACTTCAGCTAACTGTTCTTGCACATAAAACATGAACCAGACTAACAGCGGTGCGTTCCCATTCATCACATATACTGTAGTTGCAGTGGTAAAAGAGAGATATATATATACAGCAGATTTGGAAGCAGGAAGAGGAGGATTTGCTGTTTTTTTTTATAATGAGATTGTTTACAGAATTACTGAAGACATGAGCAAAGTTAGACAGAAGTGTAGTAATGAAAGGTGGCATGTGTTTATTAGTATTATTTTTAAACATCCTTATTAAATTATCATTTAAGACACAGACACACATACATTAGAAAAAAAAACAAACCATATTAACAAGTCATATTTATGCATTATAGATTATATATACATTTTCTTTATATTTAACAATTATTCACTCCAACATTAAATAAACGGATCAATTCCTACCTTTCCCTAAACATCACATGTACTCCTGAACATTATTTTGCATGTATTGTTCCCACATATTAAATGTATTTATATGTAATTTAATTCTTCCTTTTTCTAAAGATCCCAGCTCTAGTTCTTTTTTATGTGCTTTAAAATATTCTGTACTTCATTTAAAGTTGCCTTAGATTTTTGATTTCCATTTTCCAATAAATGCTTTGTTTGTCAGCCAATAGAATTATACTTAATAAGACCTTACTATGTATAAACAATTCTGATCCTATGTCCCAGTTCAAATAATCTTTTTCCTAGTTAACAGCCATTTGCTTTCCCAACATTTGTGACACAGTACTGTTGATGTGTGTGTGTTATTATTATGATGTAGAATTAGGAAAGGCTGAGAGATGCAGTTTCAAATATTTTCTGATGACTTGATATCAGAGATGATATAGGATTATTATCTAGATCTCTCAATTGCTGGGAATTTTTCTATTTATGATATCCTACTATTTTTTCTTTATTAATTCAGACAAATATTGTTAAGGATAGCCTAAAATAGCATTTGCTGTGACCTGCAGTATGAATACATGGTCATTTAAAGGGTTTGGTAGTATTAGTCTTGAGTGACTTTCCACGTTGCCCATCCCCTGATTGAGATGTATGTTCTGGAGATATATAAGGATAGTGATTGCTTATGAGTCCTTACTCTGTAATATGCTGCAGCAATTCTTGAATATTAGCAGTAAAAAAACGGGGTAATATTGGGATCGAAAAGTGGATATGGCATACAGCCTTCAACAGAGTGCAGTGAATTAATGTGGGCGTGTACTGTTTGACAAGAAAAAGTGGCACTTTATAACAATTCTGTATGAGGCATGGTATCTCATCCTTTGGTGAGATTGAGATAAGGTGTATGATCAGCGTGATGGCTCTGAATGACTTGTGTGACCTTCTGAGAGAAGTTAGCAAGTTTTAACTGGCATGATCTCCTATTGATGAAGCCATTTGGGTTACGCCTAATGACATTCTTGATATCTAAATTATTGAGACTGGAAAGGGCATAGCAAAATAAATTTAAAATGGGTGGTGAAAGCCAAACACATTCTGACTAGGCTTATAAATGCCCTAGGGCAGATAGCCTAGTATGAACCTATGAACCTATGAACCTATGAACATAGCTTTATAGTTCAGGGAAGTAAGGCGGACAGGTCTGTAATTTCCAGGGCCTGTGGTAGCCCCCCCCCCAGTGGAGGGGTTTTATTACAGCAGTGTACCAACATTTGGGAACATAGTCTTTTGTCTAAGCTTAGGTTACAATTTAAGGTGAGGTTTTCTAACAGCCTGTTTGGCATTGTTTATTAAGCATCCATGTATCTTATCAAAAGCCATGGAGGAAGTGTTTTTGGTCTTTGATAAAGTAATAAGATAATAAGATGAAGTAATAAATATTGTTAAAGAGATAAAAATGGAAGTGAGATCTTTAGAGAAGGGAAGGCACAAATTACACAGAAATAAATGCAAATTGTGGGAACAATGCAAACAGAATAATGTTCAGGAGGAGGAATGAGGTTTAAGAGGTTGCAGAATTGTTCAATATATGAAATGCTGAAGGGTATGAAAGTGTTATATAGAAAGAAAACATATATGCATTGTATAATGCATGAAAAAACATTATTATGCTTTGTTTTATTTTCTGTTATATTATGTCTGCCTATGACTTAAGCGATAATATACTAAAGGTATTTGAAAAAAATAATAGAAGAACATAGGATCACAGAAACTGATCAAAGAACACTTTCTCAAAATTCTGCCTTGTAAAATACATAAAAAAACAGAATTGCCAAATTACGGTATTGTGACGGAAATAAGTGTTTTTGCAGAAAGGCAAGCTGCGCTAACCCCACATTCCCACCAGCTTAAACACACCAACTCTGAGACTGCACAACAATGGAGAAAATGAAAAATTACCCTCATCTCCACTGTTCAGCAATCTTAGACAAAAAACAGACTTCCGATTCTTTTTGAACTGCATTTCATTCAATGATTTTAGTTAAGATGTATCATATTTTAAATTAGATGATTTTGATCCACAGGAACCCATGTGTGTGTGTGTGTGTGTGTGTGTGTGTGTGTGTGTGTGTGTGTGTGTGTGCGTGCGTGCGTGCGTGCGTGCGTGGGTTGTGTCTGCTAAGGCTTTCTTTATCAAAGGGTGTATCATGAGATTCAAAACAGGCAGAAAAATCAGAAATGCACAATATATACATCCACAAATTATGCCTGATTTTATTCCTCATAAAATGTGTGTTTTTTGGGAAATTATTGAGAACTGATGTCTCAAAATAATGAGTTATTTGAGTTTCAGACTTCATGTCCTCCAATATTAAAAGTAGTTACTATATTAAGGCCTTTGTCCCTTTATTATTGTGGGTTTTGTCCAGATTTTTTCATGCTAAGAGTTTGAGAGGTATGATCTTTGGCATATAATAGCCAATACTGATAGAGGATATCAGATTCCATATTGATGATCTCTGGGCAGAGATAAGGTACCAAAGAGGAGTGTCAGGGGAGCTATAGGTGAAGGTTAAAGAAGGTCTGGAAAGGTGAGCTAAATACAGGAAAAGGACCATAAAGTGTTGTTATGAGTGACTGGTGGAGCTACCCTTGAATGTAGGGTAAAGGGTGTCTTGTAGAGAAAAAAAAATGACAATTTTATAAGTACTGTTTTCTTTATTGAACAGCTGTGAGGAAAGAGCTAGTTTGAAACTTTCAACAAAGCTTTGGAAAGAAATAGCTGTGCATGAATAACTGAGTTTCTTGTATTGTTATTCCTCATTTTATATTGTATTTATAAAAACTGAAAAAGATGGCTTTAAAGACTATTTTTACTACTGCAAACAATGCTAAGTGATTCAGAATTCAGTTTGGATTATTACAAGCAGTAGCATTTTATCTTGCTTGATGTATTTTGAAAACAATGTTGGGCCTGATTCATGAAAGTCTACACTTTTCTCTAAGCAAATGTGTGATTCTCACACCTATAAGTGGGCTATTTGGTATTCACTAAACAGCTCTGCATGGTGTACCCATCTTGAAAACAAGGGTTAGTAGTAGAATATGCATATGCAGGTGAAATACATGCTAATTAAACAATTCTGTATGGTGGAGCTATTCAGGAACTTAAGTTGCACATGTACACATGGTGCTCCCTTTTGGCCTCAGTTCCAATACTCCATGGAATACAATCACAAACACACTAAGAAAAAAATGTTAGGGTTTGCTGCTGCTATCATTAACCTGTATATGTAACAGGCTTTAATACAAGGTGCTGCTGCTGCTGCCAGGCCTTGGCCTAAAAGAAGAAGTGTTCAGACCAAGTTTGACTTATCATGGACTGTATGATACAGAAATTGTAGAATTATACACAGTGGACAGAGATACTCCAGAGTAAATATTCAACCTCTCTCACTCTCACCTGAAGCCCCAGTGAAATCATGGAGAAACCATCCCAGTGGAAACAAAGGTATGTGTAGCATTATATACAGTAGCTACAGGCACTTTTCAGAGACACACAGGGATATATTTCGGGTGTCACAGGCCCTAGCCGTCAGTTTCTAAATGCAATGTTACAACATGATAGGAATCACATCTTGTTTCTACATACTCCAAAGGAGAAAGAAGCAGCCATGCAACAATTCTATGCCATAGCAGACTTCCCTGAAGTTCTGGGGTCCATAAACTGCATGCACATAAAAATAAAAGCTCCAGCTGGTGGACAGGGAAGGAGGTACATCAACAGTAAAGGATATCACTCTATCAACTATCAGGTCTGCAATTTCCAAGGGATCATCTACAAGGTATGTTCAGATAACCTTGGCAGTGTTCGTGTCTCACACATATGACACACCTGTGACCTGTATATAAGGTTTGCTAGGGGCGACTTTTCACAAAGGCATATACCAGGGGTTGTAGGTTATGCAACCTTGCCTCATGACGCCCATGAAAAATCCACACAACCCCACTGAGTAAGGCTACAAAGAGGCACATGCTTAAACTAGGAATATTATACAGCTTTTGTTTGGCTTGCTCAAATCAAAGTTCCAATGTTTAGACACATCTGGTGGTGTCCTGCAGTATGACCCAGGCACCTCGGCCAAAATACTCACAGTCTGTGCCATGCTGCACAATATAATTGTCAGGAAATGGCTGCAACAAATACAACAAGGCTAAGGACTGCAGTTATTAGCACCACAGGCAGGGCCGGCAGAGCCAGCAGATACAGATGAGGAGTTTGAGATAGAACCAGCAGCTGCAGATGATCCTGGCAGATGCAGGCAAGCACAATATGCCATGCCTCTGGCTAAGAGGCAGAGAATAGCGCACACACAGTCACTACCTAATTGAAAACCTGGATGCTAACTCATACAAACAGTAAAAGTTATGCCTGCAAGATTCCTCAACCTTTACTTACCCATGTAATGCTTGTGTTCTGTGAGCATCAGTGAACCCATGAAGACACATCTTGTAGCAGTATTATTAACCAAGACAAGTGATTTACCTCTAAAAAAGAGATATGTAAATGGTTATCCTCATATGCAAGCACTGTACATCAATAGGGTAATAGTAGCTCAGCTGTAGATCAATGTCAGCAGTAACTCATGAGTGATATATGCAATGTACATATATGATTCTGTCCAATACTGTGCAACACACATTGCAGGTGCCCAGTGTAGATAACTAACAGTGACCAGGGCAATCTTAGTATCATTTGCACAAAGTGCTGATCAAGCACTAATTAATTACCAATATAGCTGCATTAGTAAGAATAAAAGAACAAATACAATGAGGATCAAGAAGTACATAACAAATCCTTTACAAGTGAATATGAAAAGAACTGTAAAACATTTTTGCAATACATTCAATTAACACAAGCATCTAAGTAAACAAACATTAGCTATCCACTATGTGCATCAGACATAGGCAACCCCAAGTCACAAAGAAATGTGCAAAGGGCAAGGCATAGTCATCATCATTTGCACAGGAGGGGGGGTGGTGTTATAGGAGGGCAAGCCTGACACCAAAGAAGTGAGTGTGTGTGAGTGAGAAATCAGTTTTTCAGCAGGTATTCTTTGTCAGGGCCAGTAGCAACAAATTTATATCATTCATTAGTAAGGTTTATATAATGTATGTGCGTGAAGTGGCATGGTCAAGATGAGCTTTAGTGTGTGGGTCTGCATGAACACAATCAAAGCACATGTGCTAGCACTATGTCCTGGCATCTGAGAGAGGTGTGAGCCATGCATTACAGAGTATTCAGTTTACCATCTCCTCACTTGACTATGAGAACTACCTCTGCCAAGAGTCGCAGTGCTAGCTCCATGGCCATGGCTAGAAGCTGAGGTGCTACCTCAATGTACAAAATGTCTGCTGGACAAGCTGTCATTGTGACTATGGCCACAACTATGAACACATGGACTACCTCTTGTGGGTATAGACACCTCAGTCACTGATGGAGCCATGGAAGTAGCGTCACTATGGTAGCAGGATCTGACAAAGCCAGGTTGGCTAACATGATGATATAGCAGCTGTTGGCCAAATAAATGCCAAATAGATGCTAAGCATCCCTCAGCAGATGTTCCATTACAGACACTGCATGATCCAACCCGTCATTCATCCTGTCCAAGGAGTCACATACATAGTTAAGGCAGTCTCACACATCAGAATGTACAACATGAAGTGCTCAGACTGTCTCTTCTGAGGCCCTGGTGTAACATATCTGTGCCTCTGTGATGGTCCTGCACATATGTTATGTATCACCGACTGTCACACCAACATCAGGTGGAGGGCAGACAACAGGCCTCCACTAAGGACCTCTACCAGCACCCCTGTGTGATACGTCACCCTCATAATGGCTATGGGGAGACTCAGTCAGTGCTGCAACTGTTATAACCACACTACCCTCATCGACTGTACCACCCTCAACATGCCCTATCTCTGATGTTTCCTTGTCATATATATGCATAGGCATATCAACTGTGTCCAAACTCTGGCCAAGGGATGTGAAAGCCACAACCTCAGTGTCAAACTGACCTTCTGCATCCCATACTGTGCCTCTTCATTACCACCACCATCATCAGGGGCTACTGATACTCCAACATCAGGGGTAGGTGTTTCACATTGCCATTGGCAGGCTCACCTGTGATAACAAGTAATAAAACAAAAACATAGAGAAATAGAAGAAAAGCTAATCAAGCGTATGATATGTAAACCTGAAGTTAAGCAGCAATATATGACAGTTCAATTAAAAAAGGAATTAAGGTAGAAACTTTATATACAGTAATAGTGATAAAATAGTTATACCCATACCATTTATAGGTAGTCATAGAAAATCAGTACCAGATGTACCTGGACAGACAAATGGAGATGAAAGAGGGATGATAAGCTTTATAATGCAAATGATACAATAAACATCACCTTCAACTACATCTGCATATTAAGACAGGTCTTATACACTTATATCTGGTGCCATTCTCTCTTCAGTTTACTTCCATTCCCCCTTATCTCTATCTATCTCACTCTCTGTTTCCCCTCACCCCCCTACATATATAAAAAATAACTAATATGATGTACTTGGAATTTCACCGGTAGACACACTTTCATTGTTCTCCACCTCAGCATGTATGTCAGTCACTATACTGGAATTCTTGAATGAATTGTCCAGATCTCTTACAATGGGCAGGAACTGCTCTGTCTCAGTCTGTGATGATTTAGTAACAGGAGTGATGATTCAGTAACAGGACCACCATTGGTTGCCCTCCATTTTTGAGCTATAGCAGTGAATCTTTTTTTCATCTTTGTAGATCATGTCACTGACCCATTGTCTGATTTGGCTGTAATCATGGCCAAGGCTACCCACAGCATTAACATCATCGACCACCTGCTGCCATGTACAGTTGTGGAAAGACTTGTTAGCTTTGACTTTCTCTAATATGTATGATCCATGTTGATGGAATGCCTGCACTATGACCTCATTCTCAACATCTGAGAATGCTGTTTTACTTGGACTGGATTTCTTAGAAGATGAATCCCTATATGGAATAAAGATAAAGCAAAGTGACTGGCAGCAAAAACAATATGAATGCATGCAGGCATCATTAACAGAAATTAACGTATGTTTTCTAGGACTATACACGTAAAACACAAGTAAACCCCCACCAAAAAAAACAAAACAATGACAAACTTCTGATAAGGATGACAAGAATGTGTAAGTCCGTAATAGAAAGCAGCATTAAGAAAATATAAGAATTAAAATGTATGAAGTTAAACATGTTACCATTTGGGGTTACGTTTGGTTGAAGTCAGGCATATATAAAGATCTTAACACAGTTGGACTTATAATGTAACCTTGCCATTACTACCACTCATATAACAATTTTGTATAATGTGTTCACATTCTCAGAGAAATGTTGCTATAAAGGCAGGTAACATTACCCAAGTTTACTTAAAACAAACAATGGCTGTACATGCTATAACAGCACCAATGAACTGCAGATATCACCACAATGCGATCAAATGAAAGCCATCAGTAATGTTCAAAAAATCTTTGCAAAGAAACATAACATGGCTTTACAGAATTTTTAAAAAATACCCTAACAATTGCAATTATAGCCATGAAATAGCTGTATTGAAGACTGTGGATCCAAACAGTTTCCTCTACTATGATACAAGTGCCTTACCACCAGGTTGAGCTTATATAGTGCAAAATGAACCCACTGAGCACTGTGAATATGTACGTTATATGTTAGCTTGATATCGTTCATGAATCACTGAATCTGCATGAATTACTGGTCAGGTAAACATAGTGTAAGGATCTACACATGCTGTGCACACACCCTAGAAATACTAGCATGAACATTGAGATGTGTTGCTTGCTAAGGGCTTACAAGTGTGAATGATTAGTATTACTGCAGGAATAATTAATTGTTTCACCCAGCTGCCACTTTGATGTACACTTACTGGGGGTGTGTAAGGGAGAAAAGAGTTACCAAATATTCAGGGGATTACACTGAATGCTTAGGAGATAACTTTTATAACAACTGTATTACTAAATGAGTATGACATAACTACACCTCTGAGTAATATGTTGTCTGTAATTCATATGAAGTACATAGCAATTAATTATGCAAAAATATATTCTCAAAATAATTCCAAGTGACATTGCAGTCATGTTATAAAACCATGAAAAATACAATACTGTAGTATTAAAAACATGTATTAGTATTGTTGCAAATATCTCATTCAGCTACACATCTACTGAGAAATTAAAAAAAGACTGCTGTGAGAATGTAATACAATGTCACAGGTTGGGTATGTATAATCTACTTTCTCTTGTTTATAATATGTCTGTGTATGCAGCAAAATGGGAAAATAATCTCAAATGTAGTATGTTAATGCCATGGTTTCAAGATTCAGCTCTGGAGAGGGTGCTGTTTGTGTGAAAGTATTTATGTTTCATGTGCATATTCTCATGTTCTATGACTACATAGTTGAGAAAAAAATCACAAAGATACCTTTTACAATTCTTATTTATTTATTTATTTTTGCTTCAGTCTTTGTGAGTCACTTGGTACTGTGCATTTGGTCACTAACAGTCAGTGATAGTTCACTTCCTAAGGCAAAAACTGAAATTTTAATTTGGAATGTCATCAATATTGTAAATGAGACTTGTGAGGATTTGCTTCACTCAGCACTCTGGACAGTACATACTGAAGAAAATGCACCTGTCAACTACCTATCTCTGTGGCACAAGCTGTAAATACATTGCATTGGTAGCAGAGGTAATGGTAGATTCAAATCCAGACTACTGATTTACTTATGGGGTCAGATTAAGTATTGACACACATTTTCATATAAGAATTGAGCAGTCTAAATCTGTGTGATAAATGTTAAATATGCTATCTACAGTCATTGCAAATTGCTGCTACAAAGGTTTTGTTGTTGGACACTCAACTATTCTTACTACTACTACTACTACTACTAATAATAATAATATTTGATATGCATGATGCAAAATATGACAGTTTTGGTAAAGTGCTATAACAGAAAATCAGTAAAATAAGGAATGTGGAAATATTGTATTTAAAAAGTATATATAATATATACTGGATTATTTATCCATATCTGCCAAGTAGAAATCATGCCAGTAATACATTCCCTCTAAAAGTATGGTATTAGTACTTGTATAGGCTGTGTAAAAAGAAAAACAGCTAATGTCATCTGCTGAGTGTCTCCTTTCTTGGCATTACCCAAAGGCTTGCTGATGAGTAACAGAAATGCAAGTTATGGCATGGCAAGCAGATGTCAAAAGGATGAATGTGTCAGGTTAATGATGTAAGTGCTCTGTTGATTGTTAGATATACCCTATAATTGCTTTAGTTTTAGTTATATGTTGTTTTTGGCTTCTGCTTGGTAGTGCATAATGATAGTTCATGTCTGAAGGCATAAAAATCAAAAGTTTAATTTGGACTGCTTTCAGTAATGTAAATGAGAGTGACACCAGTATGCTGGACAGTACTGCATGAAGAAAATGAACCTGTCATCCACCTATCTCTATGGCACAAGGTGTAATTGCAGTGAGTTTGAAGAAAGGGCAAAGGTAATGTATAGTTTGAGTCCACTTTACAGGTAATTTTGCTAAAGGTATCAGAATAATACCGCCCCAGAATTTTCTTTACTAATATAATATTAAATATAATTGACAGTGACAACCATGAATTTGGCAGCATAATTTCCACTAATGATTGCTACAGAAGTCAAAATATTATCTATATAAATTATGTTAAGACTAGCAATGAAGAAAGTTATTGTAAAATGCACTTGCATAGGTATAAAATGCGCAATATGTATTTAAAATTAGTATGAGTCATCACATATAAAATGTATTTACAACCACAAATATCACATCTTACATACCATTACCATTAGTAATTAAATTAATGCACATACAGGCATCTCTTAAGTCCCTACTCAGTTTGGAATTTGTATACCTCAACTTACAACATAAAAAAGCAAATTATCCTGTGACATTGACAATTAGTAGTAACATTTTAATTTGTATCCTTTTTCCTCATGGGTTAGATTCTCAGGTGGTATTAGTCAATCTTTGTATTGTTTGTCCCAACAAACCATTACAAAGAATGTATAAATTAATTACTGCAGTATTAAATTACATTAACATTCAGATTTTCTAAGTGGATTTATTAAACTGGAACGCATATATCTGATAAGGCATACTCAAATACAATAATTGTCTCCATATTGTTTATAATAGCACCAAATTGATGTATTTTATGACACTTTAATGCCTTCACATCCTGTCTGGATGTGGTAAAGGTGAACATGGTGATGTGTAATACCTGTTTATGTATTGAAATAATGTGACATGGCATTGATGTTATTATCTATGTTTTGTCAATCCCAACCCTAACTCTCTCTTTTTATTTGTTTATTTTATTTGGTGGAAACATTGCTGCAGCAACACAAATGACTATTAACATTGGGAGCTAGATTGACCATTTGTGTTTGGGCCACCATACTTTCATAGCTGGCTGTGACGGCACCAGCAATGGCAGCACATATGCCCAACACATCTGAGTCACAACCTATCAGTGTTGCTTCCACAACTCCTTCACTGGCTCTGTCCCACCTGTTGGTGCAGTGGTGCCTACGAGGAGAGTACTGGAGGTAGTGATTTTGTCACCCATCTGCAGCTGACAGGGCAGGTGGAGGATATCATTGATAGGGTCTTGGTGCGCAAAGAACTGCAAAATCAATGCCACATCCAGCATTGACCCAGGGAACTGAGACAAGAGCCAGTGATGACAGTTCTGAGAGTGAAGACTAGATGTTCATCATGATCAAGCTGGATATGGGTACACCTCTGATGTACCTTACCTTTCAGCAATCATGGTGTCCCCTAACCTTTTGTGTCCATCACCATTCTTATCCGGTGTGTATGTTTGAGTTTATATTATATGTTCGAAGTTTTATAACTTTGAACGTTAAAATATCGAATTTAAATGTTTGAAGTTATAAAACTTCGAACATATGTAAAAAAAAAAAAACCCAAACCCAAAACTAATGGCTCTTTAAATATACCAACTCTGAGACTGTACTATAGTGCAGTAAGGAAACCATTTTTTTTATTATATGTTCGATGTTTGAAACTTTGTACATTTAAATTTGATTATTTAATGCTCGAAGTTTTCAAACTTCGAACATGTAATATAGACTCATATGTTCTGTATACCTGCACCTGCTACCTAACCTATCCATCTGTCTTATTCCTAAACATCTTTCCTAACAGTCATTTTTCTGCAAATATATAAATAAGTAAACAAATAAATGGCATCTGTCCACCCCTAAACAAACAAAAAATTGCCCCATATGTAGCTCACTACTTCACCTATGTGTCTAATTGACACACTTGATTTGGTCCAATTAGCCTTATATTATTCTATTGTTCTCAACCAGCCCTAATGTATTGACTCTCCAAATTCATCAAAGTCTGTTTTCAAGTCTACATTTATTTTGTAAAAAAGTGAATAGCTATGGTGCCCTCCTGCCACCATCCTGCACATAGGTTCATAGGTAGGAACTAGGCTATTGGCCCTAGGGCTTATATAAACCTAGCCAAAAAGGTACCCTGGCTTTCGCCACCCAAGAAAATTATTTTCCTGTGCCCCTGTCGAGCAGTGCCACAGAAGTGATCCCCGGGGTGAATTTCCTATCGCCCATCCAATCATCAACATTTTTCTTGAAGAGTGCTAATGAGGAGCTTTGTTTGATATAGGTAGGTAGTTTGTTCCAGAGTATGGGAAGTCTATGGGACAGGAATCTATCCCTACAGCATGTTCTGTTTATTGTGGTGACAAGGTTTAGGTCCCTAGAGTGTGTAGCTCAGAGGGACTGGGATTTCTTTAAATGGAGCATGCCCAAAAGCTCTGGGTTTGACATAGGTTTGTATGTTAGGCAGAGTTTGCCTATGAGTAGGCGATATGCGACGGAGTATAGCTGGAGTTTTTTCAGACGGTCTGTGTAGGGTATCTGTTTGAGGCCAATAATCCTCTTTGTGAGGTATTTCTGTGGCCTTTCTAGTTGTAGATGTCTTGTGAGGTACATGCCAAAAGGGGCGTTGTACTCTATAATGGGTCTAATGAGTGATGAGTAGAGGGGAACAATAACCTCTTTTTTCCTGGATGAGAAACATTTTGTGATGAGGTGTGCCACATAGAAGGATTTTCTGACTACTGTGGCAATGTGATTATCAAAGGTGTTAGGTAGACTACCACCTATGGGGTAGTTCATGGGTACAGAGTTTTTACCAAAAGGGATGACAATACAGGTTTTTGGCATTGAGCTTGAGGCCATGGCTTTGACACCACACATCTGTCTCATTGAGACCCCTTTGCAGGATGTCTACATTGTTAGGAGTTTTGATTATGGCTCCTAGTTTGCAGTCATCTGAGAACTTCATTAGCCAAAGACCTTCTGTGTTAGCCTCTACTTCTGAGAAGTAGATACCAAACAAGAGAGGACCCAGGACTGAACCCTGTGGTACTGCACTTGTCACTGGTCTGAAGTTGGATTTGGAGTCTGCTACTTTCACAGTGTGGGTTCTGTCAGTGAGCCAGTTAGCAACTCATCTTGTGACATAGGGATTTATACCTAGTTTAGCGAGTTTATCTATAATTCCTGAGTGGGAGATGGTGTCAAAAGCCTTGTCGAGATCTAGACAAGCTGTGTGAACCACCTTACCTACATCTACAGCTTTGGTGACCACTTCAAAGACGTATATCAGGTTTAGGAGACATAATCTGCCTTTTACAAACCCAAACTGGGTAGGGTCCAGAGTTTGAAGATTACCAATGTCATTGTTTATAATTTCCATGATGATACATTCTATAGCCTTGCAGACCAGACTCATCAGGCTAATGGGGCGGTAGTTCCCAGGGTCTGTGGTAGCTCCCCCTTTGTGGAGTGGGATAACTGTTGCTGTGCACCATTCAGTGGGCACAAAGCCTGAGGTGAGGCTATGACTGAACATGGTACTTAGGTGGGGTGTCAGTTCGTTCTGTATTTCATGTAGAACACAGCCTGGGATGTTGTCAGGTCCCATGGATGCTGTGTTCTTGGCTTTGGAGAGTATGTTTTTTACCTATGCAGCTGTGATTACAGGAACTTTGTATTCTTCAGGTATAGAGATGGGCCCTTTAAGGGGTGAAAGGGGGGTAAAGTTAGCAATGAACCTATCTGCCAGGATGTTGGCAATATCAGTTGGTTCTGCATATTTAGTGCCATTGTGCTGTAACTCAGAGCAGATCTGAGTTTTGCCATTGAGATTCTTGACATAGCTATAGAATGCTTTGTGGTTGTCTTTAGAATCAGTGGCGATTTTGTTTTTGTAACTAGCTTTGGAAGATTTTATGAGGGATCTCAGCTTTTTACTGAAGCTGACCTCCAATCTTGAGATTTTACTCTTTTTTGCAACAGTTTCTTTCCTTCTGTTGTAGAGTTTGTTTATGGCAGGGGACCATCAGATTGGCTTCCTTTTTTTGGAGGATAGCATCTTGGTTCTGTTAGGGATTCCATGAACCATGCACTCGTGTAAGTGCTTATAAAGTGCATTTGTGTAGGATTCAGCAGTCGTACCTCTATTGCCCGTCTGCATGGATGTTGTGAAGTTTGCCACTTCTGTCTTAAGAAGCGTAAAGTTGGCTTTTGAGAAATTTTTTACGGTGGTTTCCTTAGTTGGGGGGTGGGGGCAGGATGTGGATGTCTAGGGTGATTAGCTTGTGATCAGATCTGACCAACGAGGAATTGACCTCTGGTGTGGAACACTGGTTGCCCATGTTGGTAATGACCAGGTCTAGGATATTGCTGGCCCTGTTGGGGGTGTGGATAAGTTGATCCAAGGCATTGGAATTTTTGAATTCCAGAAAAACATTGAGTAAAAGAGTTGGTACATGAGTAGTTTTCCCAGTTAACGGTGGGGTAGTTGAAATCACCCATTATTAGGGTGTTAGGTTGTACACTAATATTTTTCAGTGTATCAAGAAATGAGGAGTGGGAATCCTGGGGCATAGTGGGGGATCTGTAGCAAGCTACAATTTGGATTGCGGTCTTGCCCAGAGTCAGTTGCACTTGGTTAATCTCGGAAGCATTATGCTGAGCATCTAGCCTGGAGGTGTGGATATCCTTAATGAATATGGACACGCCTCTGCCTTTAATGTTTCGGTCCAGGTTAGGTGGCCAAAAGGTGTGGTTTGAATTATAGCCTGGTAATGCAGGGGTGCCATTCCTCTATTCTTTCTCCTGTGCCCTATCCTCCACTTGCCACCTTCTCTTTTCATCAATGTCCTATCTATCATTTTTTTTCACATCATTAATCTATAAAAAAAATAGAATCACACACAACACACATGGCCAGAAATGACCAACAAAAAAAAGCCTTCACTTTTGTCCTCAACACTTGCACGGGGCACTTGTGTGGTTATCTTCGTGCAAATGTGCTTAACACCACTGCACTATATAAATACATATGAAAGCACTATTGTGAGTTATTTATTAAGCTCTTGGGTGTAATGTATACCTTATGGGATGTTACAGTTGTCATTACTGTGATGATGCCTGATGCCTACAATCTTCCTTGCTCCAGTCTCTTGTCATTGTCCCTTCAAAAAAGTGATTTTAACATTATGCAGTAAAAGTTCCTATGCGGTGAGTTGAGACAATTCACGTCTGTAAACTGTGGTTTGCATAGTGTCAAGGGTTCAAATTGAGAATTATATCAAAGTATTATTTAATGCTATATTTAATTTACTATTATGTGAACATAACTGATGGCTATATGTTATTAACCCACCATTATCCTACTTATGTCTTAATCATGCTTCGATTTTTCTACCTGTGCTTGTGTTTTGATAACACTTTATTTTACAGAGCATTACAGATTACTAGTGAGGAAAAACCTAAGAGTAGCACAATACAAATATAGACAGAATAGCCTAGAAACAAAACATTTTGTATGTCTTGCATCTCTATCCATGTTCCCCCTTTCTGTCTCATCACTTTTTAATCTTGTCTTGCATATTTATTAGGCTGCTGGATGTAAAGCATACCTCATGGGATTTTGCAATTGTCATTACTGTGATGAAAGCTAATCTATACATTCTCCTTTGCTTCAGCCTGTTATCTTATCTTAATGGTGTGAAACAGAAGTCGCTTTGAAGTGTGCTGGGATAATGCTGAGGTCTGTAGACTGTTTTTTCATAGTCTTAATGTACCAATCCAGAAGTATATCAAAGTCATACTGAATGTTTTTATATGACTACTTTGTGTGCAATTGTTGGCATTTTTTTTGTTAACACACAATTAGCCTGCTTTTCTTTTAATCTGCTTGATCTCTATTCAGAACACTTTATTATACAGCTTATGACAAAATAATTATAATGACAAACCTAAGAGTACCACACCACAAAGATGTCTAGAAATGGCCAATTAACAACACTGTTTCTATGTCTCTAACCCTGTCTCCCAATCTCTCTGTCCCCTTCCTTCTGTCTTATCATTTGCCCTCAGTATTTACATGCTATAATATTTACATGATGTCTGGCATGACAGTAAATGGCAGTTCACATCTTATGGAAATATTGGTGAGATTTTGCCTTTGGCCATTTTAGTCTGCTGCTCCTCATGCAACTGTGCTTAACTTTGTTGCACTGTGGAAAGAGAGGCTGTCAGCACTATGAGGAGACAGTTATTTATTATGTGTTCAATAGGCTTCAGAGATGAATGCACACCATTTTGGATGGTGTATTTGTAAGTAATTGCTATGAAATATACTGCACACAAATTTACTTGCTTCATAATATTGAAATAGTCCAGAATTCCAACAACATTAGCATGCTTGTTCCCTTATGTTTCAAATTCAGTTCCAAAATGCTCATACCTTCCCAGAAATTAGTCCAAGATATTTTTTTACAATCAATGCTTCAAACATTAAGAAGAATAGTACACTATGCACATCTGAAAAAATACTGCTGCTATACACAGACAAGGGGACAGAATTAATTAAGTTGCATTTTCTGAAGTCTATTAATTATGACACCCACATATTTATTTATTTATTTTTTATTTTACATTTAATGACTGGGAAAGTCCGACTGGACACAGGTCCATTTTCAGCGGAGGCCCGGGCAGAAAAGCTCCACATGAAACAATGCTACAAATACATTTTATAAAAATACATAACTGTACTCTTAAGGAAAACATATTTAACATTTCTTCATAGGCGCATAAATCAATATCATCAGAATAAAACATTGTTTGGTAAGAATAAGCATTCAGATGTTAGAAACTTAGAGGTGATCTTCGGCAGAATCCTTGCAACACAGCAATGTAGTGGATTAGCCTTGGGAGTCACATGGGCACAGTCAATTGTTAAAATACTGGGTTTTGAGTAGTTTCTTAAATAGTGAAGCAGAGCTGGTAGAAGTAATGTGATTTGGGAGTGAGTTCCAGATTTTTGTTATTGTTTGTACTGTTATCATGTAGTGACTGTATTACTCAGTGATGCCATACACTTATATACAATTGCAAATCATGTTACAATGTGCTTCAAATTACATGGACAGTTACCAGATATGAGGGATAAGTATGCACCTGTATTGGCCATATAATGGTTATTTTCTTGCAATGATCATAACAGATGTGTACATCATAACATATAAAGTATTAATTAATACACATCTGTTCTGAATTTTATCAGAATCAGAACTATTTTGCATGTCAGTACTCCTTATGTGAGGGAAGTTTGGCACGAGGCAGCATAGACTACTGTTAATTCCCATTCTAAGTTCTAAACCCCCAAATGTAATTATGCATGTTCTAATACTTTGCCATCAATTGCACAAATGAGCTTGTCAGTGATACACTTCAGGAAGTGATTTGTAAACAAAGAAAGTATTGTGAGTGACTTGCATTACTTTGTTATTGTAATGGACTGTTGTATTTAAGATATATGGATTTCACTGTGTTGGTGACTGAACACTTCATTATGTATAGTTGTCTTTGCATTCCATCACATTTAGAGTAGAAAATGATGTATGATGATGTGTGATCTTTTCACACATACTTCTTTAATGTTACTACATAATGCACTGTCATAATTTTGACCTGTCTGCTTTTATTTACATTGCACATTATCCAAGCATGAGGACATCCATTTGAAATTGACACAACAAATTATTACAATTTATATATAATCATCCTGAGCTTAACACTTATGAAAACTAGGTTGTCAAGCCATTGTTTCACAGGTATGATTGTTATCTAAACACCATACTTGAAACGGGTACATGTCACTCACACTATCACAATGTACATACATGACAAGATAGATAAGTTATATCAGTAGTACATACACATTGCTGTTCTTTCTGCTTCTCAAGATACATATCTTTTCACCAAAACATGTGATGCACACTAGTTTCTCTGCAATACATTGAATTGGTAATCTTTACATGTGTGTGCATTACCACACATTCAAAGTCAAACTTCTCTTGTTGGGCTTGCAGTTGATAAAATGGAGTGTAGATTGTGTAATTGGAAAGGTAGGTATTCAGATACAGCATTGACTGACTATACTGAGAGTATGTGCATGTATCTGTAGTGCTAGTTAAGACTGGATTCACTCATGCATCTGATGTGTACACTTCCAAACAGGATAAATATTTAAACTGAGAGAGGATGCCCCCATCACTTTCTCCCACTTTTATCACAAGTATCTTCTGTTCAACACAGTGATGAGGTCATCCTTTCAAAAGTGACACCTCTTACTGTTGAAATCAGACTTCTCATGTGGTGCTTGCAGTTGATACTGTGTTCTCTAGGTTATGTAACTAGAAAAGTAGGTGGTTCAAATACAAAAGTGCTGAAATCATGTTTGTGTAGCTCTAGTTTCAGGCAAGTATGGTTTTAACAAAAGATGTGATATGTACACTTCCACGTAGGAGAAACATTGAAACTAGGAGATGGCTCCTCATTACTTTCTCTGACTTATATCACAAACATCTTCTCTGCAACACACTGATAAGATCATCCTATCAAGAGTGGATTATCTCACTGTTGGAGTCAGACTTGTCCTGTGGTGCTTGTGGTTCATGCCATGTTCTCCAGACTGTATAATTAGATAGGTTCAAATACAACATTGATTAAATACTATGAGTGAGTCAATGTGTTTTTACTGTCATGTAGAATTGGCTCCATCGGAATGTCCAGTGTGTACGCTGTCACTTCTACTGAGAGACGGCTCCCCCATCAATTTCTTGCATTGTTATGCAAAACCCATTTGGTGCAAGTTTTAAAAGTGCACCATCTCATTGTTGTCACCAGTCTTCTCCTCTGGCACTTTGATGATATTGTGTTCTCTAAACTGTTTAAGCAGATAGATAGGTGGTTTGAAACCAGTAGTGACTGTGTATCTGTGTGTTTATCTCTCTCTCTCTCTCTCTGTGACTTTCTTGTGCTATCTGGATATAGCTTTACTTACATACATGATGTATAGCTTTATGGTAGTACTGGACTCTTCCAACACTTTCTTTTCCTTTCAGTTAATACATCACACCATTAAAACAATACTGACATCATCCATTCAAATGTGCACTGTCGCAGATGTAAATAAATGACTCATCTGGCATTTCTGATTCATGCAATGTGGTCTAGCTTGTGATCTTGGGTAGTCAGTTCAAAACCAGCCATTACTCTATACATTCAGTTGAGTGAGTGAGTGTGTGTGAATATACATATAGGTAAAATGCTATTATCCACATATCAGATACATATATAGCTGGATAAATCTCTTTCAACACTTTCATTTTAGCACAAACAAATTCTTTCTTAACCAGTGATGATGCCATGTGTTTAAATGTGCTTTATCTAAACCTAGTACTAAGCCTTCTGCTGTGGCTTGAGGAAATAATGCAATGTTTTGTAGCTTATTGCCTTATTAAGTAATGAGTTTGAATCTCAAATTTTCTGTGTATTGTGCATGTTTGTGCTCTACTGTCACAGTGATGACTGCATTATGCAGTATGTGTGTTTGGGTATGCCTACCATCATGTAATATTTTGTGACAAGGAGACATATTATACCACTCTTTTAACCAATTTACAGGAGCACATATGATTTGCAACAACAAGATGCTGGAATGCTTTTAAATATACATTAGGTCACAATCACAATTGTAGTTAGAATTTTCCTGTGGACTGTGTAGTAGTCATGTAGCTTATGTGTTCACATAGGAAGGTGTTTGATACCCTCAGTGCATGAATATTATCAGTGTGTATCAATATACTGCTGTACATGAATTATATCCATCACAGTGGTAATGCGCATAGTTACAGGAGGATTGAGCTCCTCCATTACTTTTCCATCACACAACTGCTTTGCAACGCGATGATGATGTCATGATTTCACATCACTTTTGTGTCTCATTTGTGGGAAGGCATTGCCTGTGGAGCATGTGGATAATACACAGTTTTCTTGCTTGTGGGCTTTCATAGGTGGCTATTCAAATCCAGTGAAAGACAGCATTATGTGAGTGTATTGACATAACACATACAAAATTGGATCACATTATTTCTATCCAGTTTTCTGTCAAAAAACACATTTCAACACATTGAGGATTTCATGCCAGTCCCAAGAGGGACACAGGTGGAACAGATTGAGCTCCTCCATTACTTTTCCATCACACAACTGCTTTGCAACACGATGATGATGTCATGATTTCACATCACTTTTGTGTCACATTTGTGGGAAGGCATTGCCTGTGGAGCATGTGGATAATACACAGTTTTCTTGCTTGTGGGCTTTCATAGGTGGCTATTCAAATCCAGTGAAAGACAGCATTATGTGAGTGTATTGACATAACACATACAAAATTGGATCACGTTATTTCTATCCAGTTTTCTGTCAAAAAACACATTTCAACACATTGAGGATTTCATGCCAGCCAAATAGGTGTTCAAGGTGTAAAGTAAAAAAGGGCTTTCCATGTTAATTTATCCAATACAAATTTGGCTTATATAGTTAATACTGATTGGTATAGCATATGCATACAGACAGACAGAGCTTTGAATCTGGGACAGTATGTTTGCAAAGCTATGTGGACAGACAAGAGTGGCCTAGCCATTTAACAGTGATATTGATCTGTTCACAGTGGTGTGAGCAGTAACATAGTTACATCCTTTTCATCTCTCAGACAAATTTGTATTGGAAAAATTAACATGGAAAGCCCTTTTTTACTTTACACCTTGAAGTATATTATTTGCACAGTGTCTCCAAGTTTGTATCAATGGAAGGTACAGACAGATGCTTTTCATAGGGCTCATATGGATCATAGGAGGTTACTAGGCTAATGGCCCCATGGCCCTTACAAGCCTAGCCAAGTTCAACCCATGTTCCCAAGGGTGTCTAGTTAATGTGGACACTAAATTCAGTACCTATTACCCCTGTCCAAGAGGGACACAGGTGTAACCCCTGGGGTGAATTTCTGGTTACCCATCAAATCATCCAAATTACATTTAAATAGGGCCAATGAGGGGCTTTGTTTAATGTGAATAAGAAGCTTGTTCCGAAGCTGAGGTAACCTCTGTGAGACAAATCTGTTCCTCCAGCAAATTCTGTTGATGTCACATACCAGGTTAAGGTCCTTTGAATGAGTGACTGGTGTGCCATTTGACTTGAAAATGTGCAGCATGTTCATTAAAGCTGGGTTAGAGACTGATGTCACCTCTGTGAAGTCTGTATGACAGAGTAAAGTGAAAATGATTTCAGTCTGTTCACATAAGACAGATCTTGAAGACCCTGAATTTTCTTTGTGAGGAACCTTTGTGGTCTCTCCAAATGCTGCAGATGTTTGGAAAGGAACATACCAAAGGGAGAGTTGTACTCTATTATTGGCCTGATGAGGGAAGAGTACAGAGGGGTTATAACCTTCTTTTTTTTTCTAGAGGAAATACCCTTACTTATAAGATGAGCAATACGAAATGCCCTTCTTACCACTGTGCAGACACAGTGATAAGAAGGGCAGTTTGTATTGCTCATCTCATAAGCAATGGCATTGCCTCCAGAAAAAAAGAGGTTATAACCCCCTTGTACTCTTCCCTCATCAGGTCAATAATAGAGTACAACTCTCCCTTTGGTTTCAGTAGGATGTATTATATGGTTTGTTATCACTGGATAGATTCTAGTTATGATAGAACTTAAACAGAAAAAAAGCATGTGTCCAGTCTACAGTCTTGCTGTAAATCCAAAACATAACTTGGCATTTGTTGAGCAATCTATGTAACTTTAGCTGTGAAAGGATAATGATTATAACCCAGTGATAAATGGTAATAAATACAAATAGACCAAGAATGAACAATAGTTCTGGTCAGGTTTATACACATTACCTGTCATATGCTTCAATAACACTACCTGCCAGATACAATAATAGTCATGATTTGAACTTTTTCCTTGCCAAGCTATTTAGCTATGGATGTGTTGTCTTTGTGGGACATGTACCAGAATGTGCATGTCCTCAAGGGAAGACAGTGCATACATTTACATTTGTGAGCAGACATGTAGCTGCCAAAAAGAGGAATTACTATTATGCACAGCAAAACATATTCATCATCGTTACTTAAGTACCTTCTCTCCACACCTTAGCATAAGTTCAGATCTTATCACAGTACAATAACTGCCCTCCTACTAATTCTAATACAATAGACCAGCATTTGATACAGCATCACACTGACATTTAGTTACTGGACTATCTTCTGTTGTTCTCTCCAAATCCTCCTTTTCATTGTTCCTTAGTTACATATCTGGAAGACATCAAGCAGTTAAATGGCAACAGGAATATTCACTTTTCTACCAGTTACCATAGGCATCCCACAAGGTTCCATACTATAGCAACTTCTTTTCAGCATTGCATAAATAACCTCCACACTGCCACATACTTTGCTAGCAAAGTACAATATGCAGATGATTCAGGATTAATATGTACAGCCCCAACAATATCCAAGCTGCAGGAAATAACTCAGGCTTCTTTCTCTTCTTTCAAAACCTGTTCTTTAATCCCCAGAATTTAAACTTATGATCTTTACACCAAAACAGTATCAAAACCAAAAACAATCCAAATAGTGACTAATATTAAACCAGTGAGGATGTAATTGATGAATTCAAACAACATATATTACAAACCATTAAAAACCTACAAAAAATCTAAGACCCCTTTATAGGGCCAAACAGTACCTGCCTGATGACAAGAGAAACTATTGCCTCAACCTAGATTCTTCCAATCCTGCTAAACACCTCACCCATTTTAACAAACATAAACACAACACTTAAATCCAAGTTAGCCTTCACTTATCACAGGATTACTAAATTTGCTACCAACACCACATATAAAAACCACAACAATCATTTCTTAAAACAGCTTAACTGTGTCAAGCTAAACAACTGCCTAACATGCTCACAAACAGTTACTGCATATAAGCTAATTTACTACTCCAAAAATGTCCAAAACTACAAAATGTTCTGTTTCCTTATCCTCCACAAGGGATCTTCACTCAGGTCAAAAGTTTTTCTTAATTACAACTAAGTCTAACAACTCACTAGGTGACTGTCTCTACTCTTGTTACATCTCAAAAGCTCCAGAATGTCATTCCTCCACTTGCAAAAATGACTGGAAAACTCCCTTTTGCTTCAAAATCCTGCTCAAATAGCAATGTGATCAGCCACATCATGTCTTTGCTCTTTTTACCTAGTTGAGACTCTCAACTCAAATTCATGTTTGTCATTATTCATCTTTCATTATCTTCTCTCCGTACCTGTATTAACATACTCTTCTCTATATTTCAGTAACATATTTCCCTCTCTCATCTAGCATTTCTGCATTCTCTGACTAATCCTACCATGCTGTCCTACCCATAATCTAGGACCTATGTCTTGTTACACTCAATCTCCATCTCTACTACCATATCCTACACCTTACTACACCTATCATTTCTTCTGATAACTGTCTTTTCATCAGTACTGACAAATATATCCTAATTTCACAGGATACAGTAACCCAAGGTATATGACTCACAGCTATGGTTTTATGTCTTAATAAAATATATCTAGGCTATTTAAAGTCTAGTGAAATAAACACCTCACAATCCTATAATGTTACAAATAGAGTCCATTTTATCAATGGAAATAGCACTTTCTGCAGTTCTGTCATGCAACACCTGTATAGCTGAAACTGTAAATATATAATATAAATGCAATTATGTATGCACTTCTCATGGAAATTTTCTTCCTAGGTCTCTGCTGAAAATGGTCTTTGCTCAGTAGTACTATCCTGGTCAACAAAGACAAATAAATAAATAAAGGCTTGATGAACATCTAGATGACAATCTGCTGTGGCACACCATTTTACAAACAGGGCAATCAGATCTACTTATCTGAAGAAGTCTTGAAGTTTGGAAGGCGCGGGGACAAAAGTATACAAAAATGTAATGATAACTTTTAGTGTATCCATTATTGAAGATGTCTCTGTAATAAAGTGCTTATGTGTTTTTGATAAACTGTAACTTGCTAATCACATTAATTGCAATATGACAAACACTCTGCTCGGATCTTTTTGTAGAACTAAGTATTTCTTCACATCACTGGCAAGAACTGCTACATATGCAGGCATTCTTCTCTTAGAGCTGCAAAGTAGTCATCACTTTACACTTAACTTGCAAAATACAACTGGTTTTGACTGGGAATCAGTTCTAATAACACCACCATGTTTATAATAGCCATTTAATATTAGTTATATCTTTGTTTCATAGTTAAACAGCTATATAGATGTTTCTTTCAAGTCCATATTCAGGTATTTCATGTAATAATGGTTAATGAATTAGCAGGCAAACCCCAATATTTAGCAAAACTTGATTTACTTGAGAAACAAAACCATTAAAAAAATAAGTTGGCAAACACAGTCAACTTCAGTGCCAGAGGCACAATAAATCACAATGGTAATGCATGCTGCAGGTATTATATCTTTCATATCTCCAAATACTGATTGCCTCTTAGCCCTCTGCCTGAAGAAAGGATACTGATTATTTTCTGAGGTAGCAACCAATTTTTTTATTGATAACAAACTCATCACAAAATATTTGTAAATGAATGTGAATTTAACTCTGCAATACCAAATAACTTTATACTTAAAATGACTAACTGCAACCACAGGTGGTTAATGGCGGTGTGACATAAAGTCCTCCTA
>NC_056730.1:443409392-443411892 GCF_019279795.1 Protopterus annectens
GTCGCTCTCCCCACTCACACTGCCATCCAACTATCAACAATCAAACTACTCCACTTACTCATTTTATTTTTGCAGAATTCTGAACTTGGGGTTTTGACTGTAAACAGAAAATAACAGTATTCTCTCCTAGTACTATTACTGGGTGGGGAAACAGTTTTGGAAGGACATGGTATGAAGCTAGTCCTAAGCTATCAAAGAAATGTCTCATGTGTTGAAAGAGCCACTCAGACTCCTGACTTCTGCTTGTGACATGGATGAGAGGTTTACCATTTGTACCGTCAACCCTGCCAATTCAAATGCTGTTTGAGTATATGAGTTACAGTGCAAGCAAAACTTTATTTCTTTTTATTTATCTATTTTTTTTAATTATTGTTATTTTATTGGGTAGACAGTGAATGAGGCCTGCAAGAATATAGAATGCTCCAAAAAGGTGAAGGTGAGGAAGTCAATGGAAATGGGTTTGAGGCAAAGCCCCAATGGACCAGAAAAAAAAAACAAAAAAAAACAAAAAAACAAAAGCAAACAATTAAACCTACTTACCTAACAGTCATTGGACAGAGATGCAACCAACAGTGTGGAGATTTTTGTCAGAGTGACCACTGAGGTAGAAATAAGACTGCTACGAAAGACATGTGAGCCCTCAAACAAGGACCCAAAAACAGAGCAAGACAAACAGTCTTGTTCAAGACTCCCACATTCTACATAATGCCTACAAAAACTCATATGAACTTGTCTATACTCTCCTTCTTTGACAAACTGGCTAGTAGTTTTAGTTTTTCCTTTCTTCTCTTATCTTCATTACATCTTCATGATTATCTCTGTTAAACATACTGCATGAACAACAATCATATGTTACCACCTGCTATACTTTAATTTGTATGTCTAAACCACTATGGTTATGTAAATATCTTATGCAATCATATGTTATTATCTGCTATATTTTATAACTGTATGTGTAAAGCACAATGCTCATGCAAATATCTTATGTAGAGTATGTTAGCAAATGTTTTGGAGCTTTTCTCCCCAGGCCTATGCTGAAAACAGACAGCTTTGTCCAGTCAGAACTCCCCAGTGTACAAATGCAAAATAAATAAAATAAAACAAATAAATAAAAGGCTGTTCAACTCTATCTTCATTAAACAACATAAAATGTGGAACCACTTGATTTCTGAGACTCTCCTTAAACATTACTCTGTATACTTGTCCAATGCATTTCTCTAAACTCATAAAGTGAACTTATATGTAGCCTTATCAGTAATGTATATATCCACCTTCTAAACTAGGTCTATATGTTACATTTATTCCTCTTACATTTCTTCCTTTCTTAAAATGATCCCTTAACATATTTTGTATCTTGATTGGTAATTACCCAATAACTGTAACCAGAACATTTTTGTCTTTATAATTCCTCTTTAACATCTCTCTCTCTCTCTATATATATATATATATATATATATATATATTCCCTTCCATCTCTTAAAACACTGACTCTTGTTTTTCTCAATCTCCTTTGTTATAATTGCTAAATCTCTGCTCCTAACAATTATTATTCTGCTTACCTTCTTTTTGCCTACGTATTGTCAGATTACCTGTTCTCTCAGCCATCTCTTCACTTGTTCCTCCTTAACAATTCAGCTTTAAAGCTGACATTTTGCATACACGGAATATACTGTACATATGCTTTAGAACTCAGATTCAGATGTGTTAATACTTTTTTAATTATTATTTATTTATATTGTTTATGGGCAGGATGGGCTAGTTTATCAATCATTTTCATCCCATAATTTTGGGTCAAACCAAAATAGTAAGGAAATAAACAATTATTTTTTTGGTTAAAATGCAATTGTGTAGACTAAATTAGAAGTGTCTGGTGACTGAAGACATATAGAAGTATCAAAAGTACATGACGTAAATGCGTATATACACAAGTAATTAACTAATAGAGAAAAGGTACTGGTAGTCCTAGGCAAGCTGTCATACATCAGAACAAAACTGTTAATAACACATATAGAGGTAACAGTACTTTTACAGTACATGGTCAGATGCAATTTAGTCAGAACAGTAATGAAATATTTACTTTTAAGAATAGTTACGATTTTCACCAGATTATAAGTAGTAACATGCTACTTAATTTCAGAAAGTCCACCATTATTAAATTTGTATAAGCCACTGCCCCTGAAACATTTTCGGTCTGCTTTACCAAATAGGTGCAACTTTTAGTTTTGTCTGGAATGCATGGCCAGTTTCCTGATTCCTGATGTGTGGAGGGAGCTGATACCAATAGGCTAAGCCAGATCTGAAGAAAGCTGTCTCTGAAATGGCTAGATCAAGAGAGTATCTTTTTAATGTAAGAGAGTTATAATTTTTCTCCCTGAGGGAATATTTAGCTGACCTATCTATGAGTTTGGGGCATGAGAGCGGTCAATGATGAAGGTTAAGTGTGCTGTAGAACATTATTGTAAGCAGTGAGGCAGTTTTTAGTATCAGAGGTAGCTAGTTG
>NC_056730.1:443416892-443506892 GCF_019279795.1 Protopterus annectens
GTGTGTGTGTGTGTGTGTGTGTGTGTATGTGGACCTCACAAAGGCATTTAATTATTCGTCATTTAGATTTCATAGATAAACTCTCTCAGCTAAATGTTAACCCCAATGTAACTTGTTGGATAGCAAATGGACTCACAAATAGAACTCATAAATTAAGGATGGGTTGCTTTACTTCTTCCAAAAGACCTGTCACTAGCAGACTGTTCTAGATTTTTTTTTCATTGGGCTACACTTCTTTATCATATTGTCAGAGGTCAAAGCTAATAAGTTTATGGCTGACTGAATTTTCAGATGACTACAATCTTGGTGCCATCATAAACTGTCCAGAGGTTACCATGATCCTGCAAAGAGGTCTTTTCCAAATAAATAGATGTATCAAAAACAGAGACTAAAACAAAATGCCAAAAAGAGTTCAGCTTTAATTGCCACGAGTTCATGTTTCAACAGAATATTCGGGATGCACTAGCCAAACACCTTTCTCTTCATAAAAGAAACACAGGTTTTAAGTTCCAGATCCTGGATCACATAGACATGGATGATCTTGAAGGAGACATCCCGAATATTCTGGAGAAACATGAACTTATGTGGCAATTAAAGCTGAACTCTTTTAGGAAACCTGGACTAAACTACTACTGTTCAATTAAAAGTGTTCTGGAATTTTGAAAATTGCCAAATTGTTTACATGACTAATTTTATTTTATTTTATTCTACCAGTTGGTTTCAAATACCACTTAAAATCAATTTTAATTTAAGTGTATATTTTGTTTCCATCACCATACATTTTATCTTATTGTTTCTTTTTCTGGTTCTCTTTTTTTCCCCACTTTATTCAAAATGATGTGTAATAACAATACTAAGTATACAATAGTATTTTTATAGATAGTTTTTGGGGTTCTTGTACACAGACCTGAAGAAGTCTAGAAGAACGAAAGCGATCTTTGTTAACATTAGCTTATGAAAATAGAATATGATTTCTACAACTGATTTTTTACATGCAAAATGTATATGTATATATTTATATATTTTTTTGATTGCCAAATGGACTAATGTTGATATATTTCCAGTCATGTAGTATATTGTCTTGGATAAAATCACAGCCTTAATAATCTACTTAATAATCTGGTTAAATAAGAGGTACCACATCATAAAAATGTTATTTAAAGTACATAAGGGTTATATTATTATGACAGTTACTAAGTAGGGCAGGACCAGCTCGAATGTCACACTGATATGGGAGGGGATGTAAATTTAACATGTGTACCAATAACACTTTGTTTTACAGCACAATAAACCACTCCCTTGCCTGATAAAAAGTATATATATATATATATTTAGAAAGCTTGTGAGGACATTATTACTCTATTTTTGTTTTACTTGGATCGCTTGTCTGTGTACTTAATAAAGAGTTTCCGACTGGAAACAGACTGCCTGCCTTGCTTGGATTACTTTCAAATACTTAGTAATTCTGTACAATATTTCAAATTATATATTTTTTATTATTTTTTTTCACTTAAGATGAGTTTAAGTTCACTATTTCTATTACTATTGTCTGATCTGATTAATATGCAATGATTAACTAGAGATATATGGACTGAAAATCTTCCACACACACAAGCTTTTTACACTGTTTTGATATTGGCTTTTCCATGCTTCTATACTACCTAGAATCCACTAGGTGGCACTGAAGCATAGCAGCTGACCCCCCCCCCCCCCCCGCCCCCACAACACACACACACACACACACACACACACCAAGCAAGGAGGGAGGTGCATTTCTTTGTTCATTCTCCCAGTGTCTAGGTAACTAGATTAACACAGATTACCTGAACCACAGTGAGGGCTTTAGTTCTCTGCACCATATAGGCAACTTATTTCAACTGTATGTATTATTAATTGAAATACATCATATACAACAATGTTAAGTGCCCAGATTCAAAATAATGCTTTTAGGAAACAAACATTCTGGAAAACAATACATTGTTGGATAAGAAGTTGTAACAGCTGCTGTTGAAAAGCTCTAAGGATATTCTGTCAGATTATCTAAAGCTAAACAAGCAATGCAAGGATGTACCATATCTATAGTGTAAAGAGATAGAGACCAGACTATAACCTGGCTCTTGAGAAGCTAACAGAAGAAGAAGAAGAATGAAGGAGATGAGCCTTATTGCAGTCATCCCCCCACACTGAAATAACCCAGAAATTATAGCCATTTATTGACTTGTACATCCTGGGTGCCTGATTGTGAAATGATTAACATTCATGTATTTGATTTTATTGGTATCAGATGTCTATATTGCAACCCTTTATAACTCTCTACACCCACACACCATCTCTTTCTCTTTCCCTCTTTGTCTCCCCCTCTCTCTCAGGGTAGAAAGACAGAGACATATGGCTGGGAATGCATGCTCCATTCAAGTCTGTTGTATGGGACTGGAGAGCCAAATCAGGCATTTTTCTTAAGGTTGCTGTGTGTTGTATGTGAACTTACATCACTCTTTGAAGCAAGAAAACAGTCCTTCATAATGATCATTGCAGAACAAACCCAAGGAACATTGCTGGGCATGCACAGGAAAATGGTAGGGCCAATCCAGGAAATACACTGATCCCACTAGAGATGATGGTACTGCAAATGGCTTTTGACTTTCATTTCATGGTGAAAGAATGAGTGTCAAGGCCCTGACTGGGAAGTGCGATCAAGTTGTAGAGGAAGCTCTGGACATGGAGCTAAAAAAACATACTGCTGATGTAGTTTAGTCGGCTTAGTCTCCATTTACAGCACTGCATACACCTGTAAGGGCCTCATATTTGCAACAACAAAGAGGATACAGGCAGTTTAGAGGAAAGTAGATGGAATGGTGCAAATCCATCAGCTGAAGCTCCATAGCAGAAACAAGAATACTACCATAAATTTACAAGTGAGGACCTTCCCCTTTCTTATTTTCCCAACATACCCTTGGCTTGACTACAACTTAAAAACATAGTTTAGTTTATGGCATTAAAAAATCATGGAAGTAGTATTTCTCAAAGATATTTTTATCTTAATGGATTTGTCATCTCTTCTTCCTGGGTACTGAATTGTGAAAGCCAGCTACTTGTTCACCATCACTGTGGACCTACCCATACTTTGTTAAGACAGGTAGGACATTGACAGAAGGACCTGCACTACTGGCTCCTGGGTGCGTGTTGCCACACACTTACCTTATTACAATAGATAGGAACTGCCTGGCAGTTTGAAGCCTTGTCCTTTATGATCTGCACATGAGCTAACTTTTGTCCTTCTACAAGTAATGTCAGAACACTGAGACCTTGCTGCCCCCCAACCCCGGGATTTCCAGGCATCTTCCTTAAATGCCAGGCTCACAACCATGGGGTTGTTGGGTAGTAGTCAGGGCTCCATTTAATCAGTCTAAAGGGAATCTGCACTTTACAAAAATTTGAAAATAAGCTTACTTTAACAAGATAATTTAGAATATGGTGTAAAACAAACAAAGAAATGTAAAAATCCAATGGTCCAAAGTTAGTGCACCCATCTGTGCTGCTAGCAATCCAAGTTTGGGAATGGACTCATGTTCATTACAACTGTCTGAGGGAATACATTGAATCAGACAGCGGTTAGCTTACCTATTCCAGATGGGGGGAGGGTGAAAAACCAGTGTCAAGATGAGCTCTGGTGGGAGACCAGGAACTTTGTATGATATCTCCGAGTTAACATGGGGGTATAGTGACAACACCCTGACATCACTGCATAAGCCTGCTGCTGCAAGGTTGACAGTTTCCAGGCTCAGTGCTCATTGTTCTCCATCAGGTCTCTCACTTTCCAGGCCTAAACCATGAAAACCTTTGAAGTCAAGTTCCTGAGAAGTCAGGGAGCAACTGGGGGAAGTTGGGATCTTTCATATGGAAGTCATGAAGAATAACCTGAGGCTCGGCGAGGTCAGGAGAGGTTAGGGAGTTATTTATTTTTTTATTTTATTTTACATTTATTTTACATTTGTTAACCGGGCTAGTCCAACTGGATATATTTCCATTTTCAGTAGAGGCCCGGGGAGAAAAGCTCCACATGAAGAAAAGGCAATTTATAATACAAAAACAGTAAATAATAGAGTACAATGTCTGGTTCAGTATAAAAATTCTACATGGAAATATTCTAAAATGCATAGCCTATGGAGAAACAAAGGGTAATAACATTTTAGAAGGTGAAAGAGGAAAGGAAAAGAGAAAGACATTCATAGTAAATATACAAGAAAGGGCAGTAGAAAAGAAGGAGGGTAGAGATAAATTAATATGCATACAGCATGAATAGGGAAAGTAGTAGAATGAGAAAGAACCTAATTAGGCATAGGTAGAGTCCCATTAACAGAGTAAGAGGGAGAATTAGGAGAGGTGAAGTCAGAGAGAGAAGAAGGTGTGATAACCATATATTTTAATCTGGGTTAAAGCAAGAGCATAACCAGTGTTTTTTGAGGTGAGTTTTAAGTTTTTGTTTGAAGAGAACTGAGGATGGAATGGAAGTTAGTTCGGTTGGAAGATGATTCCAGTGTTTACCAATTGTATTAGAGAAAAGGGAGTCACCGGCAGAGTTATTAGTTTTGGTTAAGGTTATTAGAAGTTTGTTAGAGGAGCGAAGAGAAGTAAGGTTGGTGTAAGGAGTAAATAAGTTAGAAAGTATAGGTGTTTTGTTAGGATTATAGAAAATCCTATGTGCAAATGTTAAGTTGAGAAAGAGACAGTGTGTTTCTTAGTTCTAGCCAGTGAAGCTGCTGTAGGTTCAGGCAATGGTGAGTTCTATATGGATTTCCAGTAACAAGTCTGGCTATACTATGATAAGTGTTTGCCAGTTTAGAGAGATTGTTTTTCTTTAGGTTAGTGTATATAGGTGATGCATAGAGAAGAGTGGAAATAAGGTGGGAGTGAGCTAGTGAAACTTTGGCAGTAGGAGTTAAGAACATTTTGATTCTATAGAAGGAGCCCAACTTTCTGTTGACTTTTTTGATAGTATTATTAATGTGACTGTCAAAGGTAAGGCTGTTATCGATTGTAACACCTAATAACTTGGTGGTAGAGTCAGGTGAGATGAGGGTACCATCACTAGAAGAGATAGAAAATTCTAGCGGGGGAGATCTAGAAGTGGGTTTAAAGAGAAGGAGTTTGGTTTTTTTAGCATTCAGGAGTAGACAACGTTTTAAGAACCATGCTTCTACTGTGTGAAATACATTTTGTGTAATTATTTGTAATTCAGAGATGGTTTTAGCAGAGCAAATAAGTGTGGAATCATCTGCGTATTGAATGCAGGTGGACTGGGGTATAGCTTCTTGTAGGTCATTTATGAATAAAGAGAATAGAAGCGGTCCAAGAATAGAGCCTTGGGGGACGCCGAGAGAGATGGGGAGTAGAGAGGAGAGTTTGTTGTCCCAGAGGACTGCTTGCCTTCTGTTATTGAGGTAGGAGGCAAACCAATGGATAACTTTAGGTTTTAGGGAAATAGATTGAAGGATTTTTATGAGAAGGGGATGGTTGACCATGTCAAAGGCTTTGGACAGGTCAATGAACAGAGCTGATGAAAGAATATTGTTATTTCGATTTTTGTTGATGACGTCAGTGAAGGATAGGAGTGCCGTTGTAGTACTATGAAATGGTCTGATTTTAATATTTGTAAGACATTTTAGACAAAGATGTACAGTTTTTTTAACTATTCGGCCTCAGTTAGAAATAATCTAAGCTCAAACCCTGAAAAATATCAGTTTTCATGGGACAGTGATTCATTTAGGAGGATGGGGGAAAACAGATACTTTAAATGACTGTTCATCTGAAAAAAGTGAAAATGCACCCTGTTTGTGAAAGCAATAGAAAGGTAAGAACTCCACATGAAAAGTGCACTGCTATCACTGCTGCTTTTTCTATCATTATTTTTATTTTCCAACCAGACAAGAGCCCCTAGGAAACATTAGCATCTTTTCAGCTTTAATATATTTGCTCAGTTACTTTACTTGTAAAATGATGCAGCATGCAAAAGGCCACTCACAAACTGAAACCAAACATAGTACTTCAGGACAAAGTTCATTTTCACCACATAATCTCAAATAGTACAAAAAATAAATCCAACATAAATCATCCAATGCCTTCTTCAGCCTCTGTTAACCCATTTCAAAGTCTGTAACCACCTCATGCAATGATCTTTGAAATGACAGAATAAGGGCCTTTGACAGTACATCAGATCTAAATATATTTATTTACTACTTATAGCTGAGGCCGAATAGTTAAAAAAACTGTACATCTTTGTCTAAAATGTCTTACAAATATTAAAATCAAACCTGGAGAAATCTTCCCTAGTTAATTTCAATGCCCATCTCTCTTGCTGCAAATTAAACATATTGAATGCAGCATATGTTGGTAATATTATTATACAATATCATACTAATTTACTTATTTGCAATATTCTTTTCTAAAATAGACAGACCCACTAGATGCAATTGCCTGTCTTCACGGATGACCCCAAAAGCACTGTTTGATTAAGTGATTTGTTCAGAGTTGTACAATACTGAGGCACAGATTGATAACACAATGCATAGGACATCAGAACAGTGTTAATTAGTAGTTTGTAGCCTTAACATTCTGTGCTATATTGCCTGGTATTTTTACTACTGCAGGAGAGCAGACACTCTCCTGAAAGAAGTCACCTACCTTAATTTCTATTAACATTACTTTACAATACCAGTGTATGTGTGTGTGCGTGTGTGTGTGGGGGATTAACGTCTATACCTGTAAGTCATACTGTATTACACAAATTGTACTGGTCTTTGTTGACCCAGCAGTATACAGTACATACACAATGTTCATGGGTTCATAGGTTGATACTAGGCTATCTGCCCTAGGGCATTTATAAGCCTATCCAGAGTGTGTTTGGCTTTTGCCACCCTTTTAGATTAGTTGACTGTGCCTCTGTATAGTAGGTCACAGAAGGTAGCCCTTTTAAGGTTAGTTTACTGTACCTCTGTCAAGCAGGGACACAGAAGAGATCCCAGGGATAAACTTACGATCTCCCATCCACTTGCCAAGATTTCTCTTGAAGAGGGTCAGTGAGGGGCTCTGCCTAACATGGATTGGGATTTTGTTCCAGAGTGAGGGGAACCACTGGGATATGAATCTGTCCCTCCAGCATGTCCTATTTATTTCTGTGCTGAGGTTCAAGTCCCTGGAGTGTGTAGCTCTAAGGGATTTGGATTTCCTGAGGTGAAGCATGTTCATTAATTCTGGGTTGGACATGGCTTTATACGTCAGACACAGATCACCTCTGAGTAGGTGGTACGCAACTGAGTAGAGCTGGAGTTTCTTTAGCCGAACTGCATAGGGCATCTGTTTGAGCCCTTTGATCCTCTTGGTGAGGTACTTTTGGGGTCTTTCCAGTTGCTGCAGGTGTTGGGTAAGGTACATCCCAAATGGGGCATTGTATTCAATTATGGGCCTGATAAGTGATGAGTAGAGGGGCACAATGACCTCTCTTGATCTAGATGTGAAACCTTTCATGATACAGTGGGCTATATAGAAGGTCTTTCTAACCACTTTGGCAACATGATTGCCAAAGGAGAGATTGCTATCTACTTGGGTCCCCAAGTCCCTAATTACTTCTTCCGTACTTAATGGATTACCACCTATGTGGTAATTTGTGGGCACTTTGTTTTTCCCAAAGGGGATGACTATGCACTTTTTGGCATTTAGCTTTAGGCCATGGCTCTGGCACCAGTTATCCATCTCTGTGAGACCCTTTTGGAGGATGCTTGTGTCAGCCGGAGAGTCGATTATGGCACCCAGTTTGCAGTGATCTGCGAACTTGGTCAGCCATAGTCCACCCGTGTTAGCCTGTACCTCGGAGAAATATATACCGAACAAGAGAGGTCCCAGGACTGAGCCTTGTGGGACGCCACTTGTAACTGGTTTAGAGTCTGACATGGCACCTGCTATTCTGACCATGTGGGTTCTATCCCTGAGCCAGTTTGCAACCCATCTTGTGACATAGGGGTTGATATTTAAGCTGGTGAGCTTATTTATGATGCCCGAGTGGGGTATTGTGTCAAAGGCTTTTGCGAGGTCCAGATAGGCTGTGTGGACTACCTTCTCTTCATCTATGGCTTTGGTAACTGTTTCAAAGAAGTCGACCAGGTTCAAGAGGCAAGCTCTGCCCTTAACAAAGCTGAATTGGGTAGGATCCAGTGTCTGGAGGTTCCCAATGTCTTTGTTTATGATTTCCACGATGATACGCTCCATAGCTTTTCAGTCCAGGCTAGTTAGGCTTATAGGGCGATAGTTTCCAGGGTCTGTTGTGGCACCACCTTTGTGGAGTGGGACCACTGTTGCTGTACGCCATTCCTTGGGTACATATCCTGTAGTAAGGCTGAGATTGAACAGTGACTTTATATGAGGGTTTAGTTCTTCTTGGAGCTCATGTAAGACGCAGCCCGGGACAGCGTCTGGTCCCATTGATGCTGTGTTTTTTTGTTTGGAGAGGGCAGCTCTCACCTGTGCATCTGTGATCTCAGGAAGGCTACACTCTGTTGGGATAGACTTTTGCTCTTTTGGGGTGAAGGGGGGGAGAAGTTTGCACTGAACCTTTCTGCCAGGATGTTGGCAATGTCTGTGGGTTCAGTGTATTTTTTGTCATTTTGCACTAACTCAGAGCATATCTGGGAGTTGCCTCCCAGGTTTCTGACATAACTAAAGAAGGCCTTGTGATTTTCTTTAGTGTCTTGTGCAATTTTTCTTTCGAAGCTGGCCTTAGATGATTTTATGAGGGATCATAGTTTCTTGCTAGTACTGATCAGAGATGCCTTCCCTTTTTGGGATTTTGCTCTGTCATGTAGTAGCTTTCTCCTTCTGTTGTATAGCTTATTTATGGCCGGGGTCCACCAGACAGATCTCCTGCCTTTAGAGGAGTGAGTCTTGGTTTTATTTGGGATAGCATGCTCCATGCATTGTTGTAGGTGTCCATAGAATGCTTTTGTAAAGGATTCTGCATTTTGGGCCATATTTTCCACTGGCCCGGGGGCTTTGAAGGATTCCACCTCAGTTTTGAGAAGTGTGAAGTTTGCTTTTGAGAAGTTCTTCACCGTGGTTTCTTTGGCTGGGGGTGGGGAGGGAATATGGATGTCCAGTAAGATTAGTTTATGGTCTGATCTTACCAATGAGGGGTATACCTCTGGTGTGGAACATAGAGGCCCCATGTTGGTGATAACCAGATCCAATATGTTTTCCTCTCTTGTGGGAGTGGTGACCAGTTGTTCCATAGCATTTGAGTTTATAAATTCTAGGAACCGTTGGGTGAGGTTGTTTGGGCTTGAGTAGTTTTCCCAATCAATGTTTGGGTAGTTGAAGTCACCCAATATAATGGTGTTTGAAGAGACCTTCATATTCTCCAGTGTTCTCAGGAAAGCTGAGTGAGGTTCCTGTGTTTGGGAGGGTGGTCTGTAGCAGGCTGCAAACTGAAAGGCAGTTTTGCCCACTGTTAGTTGCACATGGATGGTCTACGATGCTTCGTGCAGTGCGGGCATCTTTGATAAATATGGATACTCCCCCTCCTGTTGTGGTTCGGTCCGAGTTTTGGGGCCGAAAATCATGGTATGAAGTATAACCTGTTAGTGCTGGGGTGCTCTCGGGAGCCTTGAACCAGGTTTCTGTTAATGCACAGATATTGATATTCTCCATACTGAGGAGAGTCTCGAGTGTGTGCATCTTGAGTTTTAGACTTCTGGCGTTGAGCAGCATTACCCTTAGTTTTTTTTTCTTTGTGTTGTCTATGGAGGTGGGTTTGTCTTTTGAGCCTTGTCTAAAACAGGCACTATGGGGGAGGCAAGACCCTTTGCCAGTGTTCAAAAAGCCAGGGGTGACAGGTGCAAGCTGTCCCTAGCGAAGCAACGTGGCTTGTTGAGCATGTCATCCCAGGCTGACAGACACTGGATCCCCTTTGAATGACACCAATACTTTAGCTAATTGTTAAAATTGATCATTTTGTCTTTATACTGTGGCATCATTCTTGGTGAGAGTAAGATGCTACTCAAGGTCAGGGTCATACCGGCCTGGGCTACATGATGAAAGAGCTCCTCTATATCTCTTTTCATGTAGTCCAGGGAGGTACATCTCAGGTCATTCACACCAGCATGGACAATGACGGAGTCATATTTGTACTTGCTTTGGAGTGACCTGAGTGCTTGTGTTATGTGGCGGATCCTGGCACCCGACAGGCAGCTTACAGTGACCTTCTCCTTGTTCAGCCTGATGAGTGGGACGTCAGTGTGTCTGACAATAGAGTCACCTATTACAAGTGTATTAGGTGTGTTCATAGGTTCATAGGTTGGTACTAGGCTATCAGCCCTAGGGCCTATACAAGCCTAGCCATAACAATTCCCTGGCTATTTCTTCCCACATTATTTACTTTCCTAGTGTGTTGGTCCATATTGTTGTTTAGCCTTAAGGGCTGTGACTGTGTGGCACACTGACTTTGTGAGCTATGTGCTAAGTGGGTATTGTTTCATGGTAGGGGTTGCTTGGATGTCTGCTTTGGAGGTCTCTGCTGCTTAGGCAGATTTTTATTTAGAGCCTCAGAGTATGTTTTTGTGTGTTTATGTGTTTGGTTTGCTGATGCGATAGGTCTATGTGAGACTGGATTTGTGGTTTGTGTGGTTACCTTCTCCTCCTGACAGGCTGTGCCAGTACTGGGTTGAGAGAGCTTAGCCTCCAGTTTGGCTATATAGTTGCATCTGTCACATATATTTGAGCTTGTTGGGAGGAGGAGAGGATGGTCTGTATACATAAGGCAGTTGTAACATTGCCTCAAGATTCCCAGATTCACCAGCTGGACTGGAGAGTAAACCCGAAACTGACCTTTGGACATGCCTGAATAATATAGGGAATTACTTATTGACTGATCAGAAAGTACTTAAAAGGAGTACAACAGGATGTAGTGCTTAAGTTTATTAGTGTTTACCTATGAGATTACTTATACGAGCAAGTGCAGGGCTTTAGAATGAAAATAGAGTGCTTATTTTGAGATTTAGAGCAGTTCTAAGGGAAAAAGTGAAGAGCAGACTTTGCGGAGCCAGGAATAGTTAAACCTGTTTAATCAGCTCTGCCCAACGCTGCTCTGTGTACAAGACCGCGCAAAAAGAGAGTTGCAGGGTTTTAAGAGAGAGAGATCAAGGAGTTTGGAACTGACCCAAAATGGCCAATAAAACTACAGTTTCTAGGCAGTAACCACTAGTTTCTAGGCAGTAACCACTCCTACAGGGACAGGCAGGCTGCTCAGTGTTAACCACTGCCACTGGTAAACACAGAGACTTCCCTTTAGCCCAAGCAAGCACTGGCCTCCAAGAAACTTACAAACAGTTCAGAACAGCAACTCTGTAACTGAACTTTCTTTTAAATTATAGAAAGTGGGAAAATAGCAAGATGTTTTAGTTTTTTTGTTTTTGTTTAAGGATAGCAGAGACACACAAGTAGCAAACTAGTCAGAACAGTGCAATAAATGACCCCAACACGTGTGTGCTAGGTCAGAGGCAGGAAAAATGCAATTTAAGAAAAACAATTTTAAATTAAGTGCAACACAAAAAATGCAGTAAACAGGCTCTAGGTATGTTCTAAATACTGTTTCTAACCCAGATATCAACTTTTGCAATCAGGAAAACACCGCAAAGTAGGCGGCAATGTAGTTTTTCTAAGAAATAAATCATAAGAAAATACTTGTTGTATGTTTAAGAATCATATCTGGAGTTTTGAATAAATAAGAGGAACTCAACACTCAGCAATGTGATTCATTTTGCATAGTGTGTTGTAAAGGGTCATGTGCAGTGCCAAACTGCTCCATGAGGATGAAGTCATTTTACAATTATCTATTGTTCCAGTGACTAATATGGACATATCATGCCAGTTCCAATAAAAAAATGCCACTTCTTCATGACTAGTGATTCCTTATGACTTCCTGTCAATATCTACATTCCCAACGGGCACAAGTGGACATAAAAATATTTTACAAGGTGAAGATGGCTCATTGGTGCTTGGAAGCTGATAAGGGTGAAACAGACTGCCAGAAAAGACCCCCAGGAATATAATGACATAGATATTGCTAATGTTTAAAATAGAAGTTGTACAAAAGTCTAAAAGGAAAATAACATTACTTTCAAAAATCCTGAGCAATTATTAATAATCTTGAACATTCAACATATAACAGCTTTGTATTGCCGAGTAATGACAGTAAAACTATTAAGCCAGCAAAAGAAACATTGTATTTTATTCTCACACAAACTATAGACTACAGAATCAATATAAAAGAGATGAAAGACATTCTGTCTTAACTTCCTCAAGGCTGCATGTTTGTCTCAGATGGACAGACTGATTTATTGATGACATTGAAGAGCAAACTCATTAGAGAAAGACATAAAGATAGAGGATAAATCAATAGAGTGTTAATCAAGGATGACATAATTAAGGTCAAATGAGTGAAATAACTGGATTAAGAAGATATGCAGGACAAAGGACTAGAAAATTATGATTAGAATAATAAATACACCTTGCACTGAACATAATTATTTCACTGCATGCTTTTTCCTCACTACTATCAAACATCACTCCACCCTTAGCCTTAGTCAGTTTGCTTCCTGCTAGGAAACAGTGGCCATAGATTCTGGTGAGAACCAGAAGGAGGATACATTGATTATTAGTCGTTGCAGAGTGTAAAAGCAAGACAAATAAAGGCACTTAAATAAAATCTATCATTAGAAGGCATTGTTTCAATTTAAAAGATTTTGTTAAAAAAACATACACTGTGTTTGTGTGTGTGTGTGTGTGTGTGTGTGTGTGTGTGTGTGTGTGTGTGTGTGTGTGTGTGTGTGTGTGTATGTGTGTGTGTGTGTGTGTGTGTGTGTGTGTGTGTGTGTGTGTGTGTAGGTAAGGTGAAATAACATAATGCAGTGGATCAAGACCAAAATTGCATTAACAAAGCAGATCAAGTAGATAGTTTCAACAATGTGTTTTTCTTTCTCTGAAGTTATCGAAGGTAATTTCTTATCTTTTGCTACCTAAGAAAATATCTAATTAATAAACTAGCTAAGTAAATAAATAAAATAAAAGTATTTGACTTTTCTTTAAGTAATAGTAGCTGTAAAAGAAGGGCATGGTCAGATATACTAGGCATTCTAGTGGATTGGCATATGCTGATTAGCCATGAACTCTTCCCCAAAGTACTTACAATAAGGCATTTATGTAGCCGAGAGCAGATATTAGTCCTCTGTGCCATCAATGGACAGCAGAGATAGTGCCAAGTCTTTAATAAATAAAAAAAGAGTAATTTAAAAGGGGGAAGGTTTTTAAACCATGCACCATTAACCCACTGTACTAACTTCGCAGGTAGGTGTAAAAAGTTTAGTTTTACATAATAATATGTGAAACTATAATCTGTGGCCTTATTCAATAACTGCAACAGTCTGTGAACTAAGAGTATGAGAGACAAGGCAACTATAAGAGACAGCAGCAGGAATGTCCTGAAAAATCAAGGAAAATTGAAAAGGATGAGGGTGTGTCCATGTGGGAGGATGCTTCAAGACAAAACTGCGAGGAACACTAGATGATATCAGGGAGATTTTTTTAAATATGAATCAAAGTCACTAAAAAATAAATAGAATGACATGGGTAGCATCATGAAATACTTTACAAACATTACAAAGAATGACGCTCTAATGCCTGATATTATTGACAAACTGTAAAGATCTATGATGAAAAAATAAGAGACAGACATTCTGCCAAGTCAGGGGCAGAGACATTGTGTGTGTGTGTGTGTGTGTGTGTGTGTGTGTGTGTGTGTGTGTGTGTGTGTGTGTGTGTGTGTGTGTGTGTGTGTGTGTGTGGGCAAGTGAATGAGAAGGCAATGCCAGCACAATGCCACCAGAGTTAAATATTGCACGAAAGTGCTGATCAAATTCGCTGTTAATGGTGTCTTTTTTCATTGTAGCTAATGTGTCTCTGAATCATATTTTTGCACATCTTATAAACAGCCCCTTTTGGCCATAACTCCTACCACCAGTAGGGTTTATTTTTCTGAATCCCTGGGTCTGTTTTCCTTAATGTACATTTAAAAAAAAATTGAACAACAACATGCTCATGAATGCCCATTTTAAAAAGTTTTGACGTATTTACTATGGTGCTTATTATGGACATGTCTGCATATTTTACCAAATAGCTGCATATTTACTATGATGCTTATTGTGGTATATGACACTATATCTTGTCAAATACCCTGTTATTTATATATTTACTTCGCTTTAACAAATTTTTTTGTACTACTGAAAGGAAATATTGCCATAGATATGCAATATCTGGGGTGCGGATGTGTCTGCGCAGGCTGCTGTGCAGCTCCAAAATCATGGCCCTACCCCTGCACAGAGATAACTGCAATAGGTAGCAGGGGCTGTGTGTGTGTGTGTGTGTGTGTGTGTGTGTGTGTGTGTGTGTGTGTGTGTGTGTGCACGTGATGATCAGCAATGCTAATTATACATGCATGAGGCCAACAGTGTGCACTGTGTGCGTGTGTGTGCGGGTGTGTGTGTGCACGTGATGATCAGCAATGCTAATTATACATGAATGAGGCCAACAGTGTGCACTATGAACTTCTCCTCATCACAGCCAAAGAACAGTCAGTGTTCAAGCACCTCTGGCACTTGTGGTGAGTTTGGAAGCACAAGCTGACAATGTAGATATAACGTAGGTCAATATATATATCTACTATGAAAATGCGCAATGATAGGGAAAATAACACTGGTGTCTGAGTGTGGAGTACGGGTGATACTACAGCAATAGAAGTGCAGATGGAGATGCACAATAAAGCATTTCAAAAAAGCAGAACATAGATGGTGGTGTGTTGACATATGAATGTCTGATAAATGTGAAATCTAGACAAGACAGGTACAATAAAGTAACATGATATACCTACCTGCACCAGTCTTGCCAACATCAGAGTGTGACCAGTGGGCCTGTCATTTAAAAAGGAAAATATGATACCCCCTTGGAGTTAACCTGTTAATTCTGACAATATGCAAGTATATCTACCACAGTTTCCTATCAAGCAGAGCCACTGCAGTAGTCATAGTAAATGCAGTCATAACATGCATATAATGGAAATGTAGCACATATGTAGAAAGATGTCAAGAAGTGAAAGACAGACCTCAAGTAAACTGATCCCATGATCCATACTAGTGCACTAGCAAGGGGAGCAACTGAAGCTGTCAGAGTAAAAACTGTCCTAACACACATTTGTCAGGAAATGTAGCAGATGTGCAGCCTAAAAACTGAACAATGAAACCAACGTTTAGCCCCCAGGGGATTTGAAACCCTCAGCCAGTGCACTGACACAGTAAAAATAATTGCATACTTATACTGAGCCATTGAATGAGTTAGAATAGAGTCATTAACTGTACTTTGTGAGGTATGTGCAGCGATTTAGCTCATTTGCATGACTGATTCGTGTATCCTAAAGTGTTTTCATTATTATTATTTTCATTAATTTCCCCATAGAATGTGGCATGCCAGTCCTCTGTGGTTATATATGACCATTGATGTTTCCCTCTAATCTATGACCACAGAAAGATGATTGTGGTGTGTCTGTGTATGTGTTGACCATAGTATAGGTTGCAAATGGAAGTAGAGGACAGAGATGAAAAGGTGGAAGCAAGCAAAGTGTAAAACACATGCTTAGCAAATAAGGAATGTGCAAAATGGAGGTGGGATCATAGCCCATATTTCTCAACATCTTAACTCAAAAATGGTAGACAAATCCATAAATAAATTTGGTTAGAAAGTGCCAAACTCCATTACATAACTTGCAACCTAATGATAGAGATATTTAATTTCACGTAAATGGAACCAATGATAGCAAGAAAAGAGAAAAAATATTTGGAGTCCCTGCATCATCCTACATCCCTCCTGCCCAGTGCTCTATGTCCACACTAGGTCTCGGAGCTTCCCCTCAGTCCCATGGATTTATTCTGATGTCAGCTGTGGTCAGTAATTGAACATAAAGGCATCCAGGGGTTTGAGCCATCTCTTCCACAAGCTTTTTATCTGTATTCCCTACCCATTACTACCCCCTACTCTGGTGACTAATGGTGACATCTGTAGGTAGGTGAATAGTATGGGGTATTACAGCATATAACCTCACCTCAGCTCAGCCATATCAACTCATCATCAGGACTATGTCCCCCAATGAGTGATAGCCAATGTCTTCTTCAGGGATCAATGCAAAAGGCACTCATGTTGTTACTCACCCTCCTAAGAAGGTAACACCCATAGAGCCCTGCTGCTGTGTGTTTCAGTTGAGCAACTAATCAAACCCAGGTCACTAGTGCTTTATCTCTCTACCATTAGAGCAGCTAAAAGGTAGAGCACAAAGTGAGAAAATAAGGGCTGAGTAGGATTGAGGTGGGTGAAAAAAAAAGACATGAATGGTTTTTACATTAGCAAGAGGAGCCACCGAAGCAGTCAGACTAAAAGGTGTCATAAAACACACATGTCAGAGACCACTTAAGCACCATGTTCAATCATAGTCTCATGTCAGGCTTTGTGCCCACTGAATGGTGCACAGCAACAGTTATCCCACTCCACAAAGGTGGAGCCACCACTCATCCTGGAAACTATTGCCCTATTAGACTGACAAGCCTGGTCTGCAAGGCCATGGAACGTATCATCATGAAACTCATAAACAAAGACATTGGTAACCTCCAAACTCTGGACTCCACCCAGTTCGGGTTTGTGAAAGGCAGATTATGCCTTCTGAACCTGATTGACTTCTTTGAGGCAGTCACCAAAGCCGTAGACGAGGGTAAGGTGGTTCACACAGCCTATCTTGACCTCGCCAAGGCTTTCGACACCATCTCCCATTCTGGAATTATAGCTAAACTCACTAAACTAGGTATAAATCCCTACATCACAAGATGGGTTGCCAACTGGCTCACTGACAGAACCCACACTGTAAAAGTTGAAGACTCCAAATCTGACTTCAAACCAGTGATAAGTCGAGTGCCACAGGGTTCAGTCCTGGGGCCTCTCTTGTTTGGTATCTACTTCTCTGAAGTACAGGCTGACACAGAAGGCCTCTGACTAATGAAGTTTGCAGATGACTGCAAACTAGGAGCCATAGGCGAGTCCCCAAATGATGTGGACATCCTACAGAAGGGCCTCACTGAGACAGATGCCTGGTATCAGAGGCATGGCCTCAAGCTCACTGCCAAAAAGTGCATTGTTATCTCTTGGGTAAAAACTGTGTACCCATGAACTACCACATAAACGGCAGTCTACCTAACACCAAATGTGTGATAAGAGACCTTGGGACCCAGGTGGACAGTAGTCTCTCCTTTGATAATCACACCGCTACAGTAGTCAGGAAATCCTTCTATGTGGCACACCTTACCACAAAAGGGTTCTCATCCAGGAAAAAAGAGGTCATTGTTCCCCTCTACTCAGCACTCATTAGACCCATTATAGAGTACAACGCCCCTTTTGGAATGTACCTCGCAAGACATCTGCAGCAGCTGGAAAGGCCACAGAAGTACCTCACAAAGAGGATTACTGGCCTCAAACAGATGCCCTACACTGACTGTCTCAAAAAACTCCAGCTTTACTCTGTAGCATATCACCTACTCTGAGGAGATCTCTGCCTAACATATAAAGCAATGTTAAACCCAGAGCTGTTGGACATGCTACACCTAAAGAAATCCCAATCCCTCTGAGCTACATGCTCTAGGGACCTAAACCTTATCACCACAATAAACAGGACATGCTGGAGGGATAGATTCCTGTCCCAGAGACTTCCTATACTCTGGAGCAAGCTACTCATCTATATCAAGCAAAGTTCCTCATTAGCGCTCTTCAAGAAAAATCTTGATGAGTGGATGAGAAATAGGAAATACACTCCAGGGATCACTTATGTGGCTCTGCTCAACAGGGGCACAGGAAATTAACTTTCTTGGGTGGCGTAAGCCATGGAACCTTTTTAGCTAGGCTTACTTAGGCCCTTGGGCCGATAGCCTAGTACCTACCTATGAACCTATGAACCTATGTAGCACACTGGCTGAATGACAGCAAAAAGAAAAAAATCTTAAAGAGATTGGATTTCACCCTTTCATAGTCACATTCTTCAGAGAAGTGCATTAGTAATGGCAACCACTGTACTGTCAGATTGTAAGGGGTCATTAGAAATGCATATATAGGGGAAATGTATCACATTTGTAGAATGGATACCAGTCAGTGTAAAACACCATTCAACCCCCATAGAAGTTAAACATCCCACCTGGTACATTTACACAGTAGAAATCATTTCATAAGTGCAGTGAGGTATGTGGACATGTGTGTGTATCATGTTTTTTTGTATTTTTTTACCTGGTTAAAGATTAGAAATGGGAGATTTAAGACAGCTGCAAAAGAGAAGCACAAAGTGGGTAGAACACAAGGTGAGCCAATAAAGAATGAATTGCATGCAGGTGAGTTGGTAGCCCATCTCACACTTTCTTAGCACAACAACAGTCTGACAGTTGATGCAGTGGATTAAGGATGTGAGCTGTAGTTTATGTAGTAAATGGTTTGAATCCTTCAGCTCTCAATTCCTTACTGAAACACATCAGAATGCATTTGAACCCATGACTTTGTCACATATAATCTGTGAACCAGAGCATTAATGCAGTATGCCACAGAAGCATCAATGGGAAAGGTATCAGAAAATGCATAATTCAGGGAAATTAAATACATTTGCATACTAGAAACTGAATATTATTAAACAACAAACCACCCTCAGGAGATTAGAGCCCTGCACTGACAATCAACTCATCATATCATGAATAGTTCAGACACAGAAGCCATTAAAGTGACAGCACTAACTTTATTGCATTTCGCTATTTCCTAGTGGTGTAGACCTATGTTTTGCCCATTTTTAAGTTCTATGACAGTATTGTTTGTGCATGTCAAGGATTTTTCTTCATTTTTGCTGTAGGATGGGAAGTATAATTTGTCTTTGGTTATAGGTTCATAGGTGTGTACTAGGCTAATGGCCCTGGAGCCTTTACAAGCCCAGCCCATAGGATAACCCTTGATTATATCTGATCATCGATGTTACTCTTTATCAACTATCATGGAGCATATAACCACTAGAATATTTTTTTTTAATTATAAACCCTTTGTGGATATGTGCATAGTGTTTTCATATGTTTATTCATATTATTGGCTCATAGGTTGTTACTAGGCTAGCTACCCTAATGAGCCATTTTAAGCCTAGCAAATTTCTTTTATAGAGGCGAGAATCAAATCATGTACCACATGTCTGTAAAGTAAAAAAATTAACCTTTACATTAATCATTATACCAACTCCCAACCTTAAGGTGCAAATGGGAGTATAGGACAAACAGAATTGTAGCGGGTTCATCTAGCTCATCTAGCACCATTCTCCAGTCTATCACCTCTTATTATTAGGACTGAAGAGCAAAAAAAAAAAAAAAGTACCTGTTGCTCCCTGAAATGCAGGAATGAAGTCCCATATCTATACCCTACCTCAGGTGGTGGTGCTGCGGTAGCGTTGTTGCCTCACAGTAAGACGCTGTCCGGTTCCATTCTCAGCTAGAGCGTCTTCTGTGTGGAGACATGCATGAATGGGCGTACCTTCATTGAAGGTTGTGCGTCAGGGCTGGTAACTCGGCATGTAAAAATCAACTACCAATCATTAGCGGACTGGAATTCCACTGTGGCGACCCCTAACCGGGAAAAGCCAAAACACACAACAACATCTATACCCTAGCTCTGCTCCTCCTTCTTCAGCTTCAGCAAAAACTAAGAAAAAGAAAAAAGAAAAAATCTTGTCATTTTGTCTTTCCTTAAACTACAGCAAACTGCTTGCTACATTTGTAATAACCCATTCCTACAGTTTATGAACAAGAAACATGGAACACTTAATGTATTAAAAAGAAAACTAAAGGAAACAAAACATTGGTTTAAGCTGTAGCAATCTGAACTCAGATTTGTTTATAAATTATATATTTTTTTCTTTTAAGTGTAGCAAACTGTTTGCTAAAAGAGAAGCAAACAGCTGCCACAGTTTATACCACACATGGAGGACTATGGCACTCAGATTTGTGTAAAGAATGAAAAGAAATAAAAAAAATCTTTTTATCTTTTAAACTGTAGCAAACTGCAAATGCAATATTGGCATTTAAATGCTGATATGCAACGTTACTAAAGAATGATGTGGATCACCCAATCACTCCCCCTAGCACTTTGTACTCAAGGCAGTTGCCCCACCATTGTCTAACCCTGGCTACTGAGGGCAGAGATTTAAAAGGATAGCAAGCAGAGATTCAGCACAAGGTGAGCAAATGAGGAATGAGCAAGTGTGGGAATGAGCAGGATATGGGATAGGAGGAAATCTCTCAGCTTATTTACTCAATAATTATAGTGATCTACAAAATTATTTGTAATTATTCACTGATAGATATTAACAATCATTTGCCAACTACACACTTGTAGGTAATAATCTGTACATTAATAAAATATCCATGAAGTTGTGACATTTGGGTGGGAGGTTTTTTTTTTTTTTGGCAGGATGGTGCCCTTTTATTTATTTATTTATCTTGAGAAAGGAATCTTGAGTAAGAAAGTTAAGGAAGCAAGAGGTGGGTAATAGAGGAGAGTGGGTTGCAAGGAAAGACAGACATAACTCACAGGGTAGGGGTGGCACAGTAAAGGAAAGGAGATGCCTGTGGTGAAGCAGACAGGCAAATTGAGGGACGATGATGTTCAGGAAATAATTGTATAGCATATAGGTGTGGGCATAGATAAAAGTGGGGGGAATAATGAAATTGGGGCTAGGACTGGGTGTTTGTAGATGCAATCTCTGCTAGCATTGTCCCACTGGGAAATTACTCATCACACTGAAAGTTGTCACCACTGGATCTTGTCTCAGAAGATGAAGACAATGCTAGGCAGGGATACAACTCATCTAGTTGCTGGAGTATGGTCTCTGTATAGCTGATGCAGGAATCCAACCACCAGTCTATTATCTCCCATTGGAACCTCTACCAGGTCCTGATGGGTGAATAAATATGTTGCCTCCACTTGCACTGCTACTGGTGGGTGCCACTGTACAGCCCTTCGGTGCAGGGCTACCTGACATGTTGTGCAGCTAGGCCAGAAGATGTGGAGGCAACTATGATAGGCTGGGACCCTGATGTACTGAGTGCCTCTGATGGTGGTATTGGTGCTGCTGATGCCAGGTGTGGAGGGACAGCAGGCCACGCTGGTGCTGTCATTGCAGGCTGCTGTGCTGCTGCTGAATATAATATTAACAGAAATGCAGAAAAAAGTGTGTGGAAGAGCAAGGATAGTGATGAAGAGGTTAGGGAAGAGATATGCAAAAACAATGAAACTGCATTCTTAACTATGTTGATAGTCATAAAGGAAGTCTGATAACCTTTCAGTAGTAGACTTACACACATGTCTCATCAACCTGTTTGTCTGAGTATTATATTGGGGAGGGGGCTAAGCCAAAAGCCATGTTAGTATGCAGACTGACATCAAGTATATTAACTTCAAGAGCTATTTATCAGGACAGTATATCTGTGCTTGTGACCAGTAATGCTGTTTTAGTTTTGATGATAATACAACATGAGAAATATGATAATCACACAATAAAAATGTCAAGCATAAGTGATAGACAAGGGAAAGATACATGTTTGGTATACTGAGAAGTGCCCAGCCAACTAAGAATTATGGCTATGACATATATGGACTATGGAGAAGTGCACTGATATTACTATCATGACACATACACTCTGTCATGACAACAAAAGTATTTTTCTCTTTGGGGGGGGATTGAACCCAAAGCAACCCTAACTGTCTTAGTGCACATGGACTTAAGGTGATGAACCACTTACCTACCTATATAGATAAAGACATACAGAAGTACAATTCTAACATTGCACAGTCATTCCAATTCCATTAAGGTATACCAATACTGACAGTTGTGGTACTGCTGTGTAAAAGTTATACAGAATTATTTTAATGGATATAACTGTTACTATGCAAACAGACATATCTTTTAAACAGCAAGTATACCTACCTACTTCAATGCCTAATTCAGTCTCTGATAGGTCTAGAGACATAAACAAGGCATAATGTGATATTGAATGGTGGCAGACATTGGCAAGATATTTATTTAGTCAAAGGATACTACACAGACAGTAAGGAAGTGATGACCATGCTCTAACTTCAGCCCTACCATCAGCCAAAAAGATTAGACTTGCATCTACTCAAGTCACTATAGCACTGACAGAAATGTTCTATGTGTGTGTGATGTCAGTTGCACAGGTGAAAACCTTGCCCAAAACATTGTAGGCATCAGGCTTATACTGTGACCCAGTATAGCCCTCCTGCAGGAGCTTACAACAATAATGCTTAGGGAGGACATCTGGAAAAATCTTTGACTCCTCCTCACATCACAATTGTACTCAAAAAAGAGTGCTACCCTCACCTTCTCCAATCATACTAGTCTGACCTAGAAACATCTTAGGAAAACTGACAGGGATTTGATGAGCAAATGACTTCACATGTGTTTCAGCCTCCACACATTGACAGACATCTCATTTGCATGACGGGGGTGAAATAATAAAATATAGGTACCGTATTATTATGGCTCCAATGAGACTTTAAGGTATGAAACATGGTAGTCCTCCATTCCTCAGTTTGCTGCTGAGAATAAATGCTCAACAGCAACAGCTTCTGCATTTGGTTAATTCTGGGATGACACTTCCCTCATCCTATCATCATGGGCTTCTCAGTGAGCATGGAGCTGGAAGCAGAAGCTGAGGCTTATCCATGGCTTTGTATAGTAATCTGCACCATTTTTATAAGGTTTACTCATTGTGCAAATTGAGCGATTCACAAACAAAAGCGAGTTACGCAATAATTAGCATAATCACAAAAGCCAGAGTGATGAATAGATATGCTATAAGAATGACCAGATGACAAAAGCCTCATCTGACTATAGAAGAAGACTACTTTGAGAACTTGGATCCTCTTAGCTGATTTTGAGAAAAGCTTTTTAATTCTGAGTCAGATGCCTGCATATATGAAGTAAGTGCTGCCTCTTACACAATTAATTAATTTCTAGACTGTTACTTTGATTGTTGCTACACCTTAATGCCTGTGAAGTATGTCATTTTGTCAGTGCTTTGAAGATGTGCTGGGCAAATCCATCTTAGGAGGTGCATTGCCTAGTGTACTGCAATCATCAGACTGTAAAAGTCAGTTAAAACTGATGCTAGACACCACCTTGACCTAATATGCTGAGTAATATTCATTACTATTTTTTTGTTTGGTGCCTTGCAGATATGTAATTGGTGAAAGCCTTATTTAAATTGTTGTTTTCTTTCACTTTTGTAAATCATTTTGTGGAAAATATGTGCTCAGTACAGAAACCATGCCTGACATTTCCTTAAAAAAATGGGTAGCATATATAACAGTCAGTTCTATATTACAAGATCGAAGCTTTACTTAACCGAATAAGTAAAGCTCAAGCTTGTAATATCGAAACTGTAAATTGTCGAACGGACGATTTAACCCAGGGAAACACTTCCCTTGGCCGTTCTGTGTGGTATGCCCATTTCTCCAATTTGGAGCGATATCGGAGTTGGTATATTGAGTTAGGGTGTGTGTGTGGGGCACAGCCCCCCACATTATGGGGTTTGGGAGTGAAGCCCCCACCCCCACTTTATTTCGCATGTAAAGTTTTTTTTTTTGATTCGGCCAAAGGAAGTGTTTCCCTTGATTGAATTGGCCGTTCGACAATTTTAGCTGTCGATATTACAAGATCAAGCTTTAGTTATTCAATTAACTACAGCTTTGATGTTGCAATATAGACGCTAACAGTGAGGCACAAATAAGCATGATATATATAGCCTTGAAGGACATGAGAGTTGTACAATTTTTTTTATGGCTGTGCAAGAACAAGGTTATTAATTCCTGTATTTTCTATGCCATCAGACCAATGCCTAAAATAACAGAACCTAAAAAAACTGCAGGATCTGGAGGCCCATTCACTTCCACATGCAAGATGAAATGTATGCATGTGGAAAAGGAAGTGATATTATAGGTCCTCCATCTCCATGGCCAATGGTTCTTCTCTACCCATGCCACTGACCAGCAGTTCCATGACTGTGCTTAGGATGATATGGTCACCAATGTAAACATTGTGGGTGGTCATGACTGCATCTACAACATGGTCTGTTGTTGGTCCATGGATATGATCCATGCTTCCACCAGCGTGTAGAGGCCCTTGCATGGGAAGGGAGAGAACTGGTGAAAGGCCATCAATCAGGCCACCTCTTACAGAGAAGGAGGTATTTCTGGCCTCTTTGAAAAACAGTATTATTTATATAGAGTTCCACAGTACAGTGCTTGAGGTTGTTGCCAAGCTGAACAGGCACCAAGAGATTTAAACTGCAGATGTCCTAGGTATGTAGTTCTTCTTTATATTATTAATATCTGAAAAAATACCCTTAACAAATTGTTAGTGTAATATTCCTTGAATCTGTTTGACTTATGGTATACAAGTACATTGGGGATCAAAGATCTATCCAACTGCATCGTGTATGGCCAGGTGTATTAATTTTTATTATAGTTTTATATTTCTAAAGCTTATTAGGTGTATGTTTAATTGTAGTGCTGGGTCCCACTTACACTATGCATATTTTATGCTTTTGTTTATACACAAGTGAATCTTTTTCTAGCATCAGCACTGTGGAAATACTGCTATCTGATGCTGGAGGATCTGTTGCCTCTAATAATAATGACAGGGAAGAAATGGCACAGAAAGGAGGTGCATAATGTATGTTGAACACAGGAACTGTTACCCTTGTATCCCCTATTCAGTGTATTTACAGAGTCTCTATATCTGTGGCTAACCTGGAAACATACCATATGATATCAGATGGGTTGATTGGGCCTCTCTTAATCAGGGTGTTGTTGCTCCCTCACTAAGATGTCTGCATCTGCCACAAGAAATAGTGGGCAGGGTGGTCCAAACAGGGGCATTGGTAATAGTGCAAATAAGATCTATAGTTACCGCTCTTCCCCTGAGGTTAATGCGTCAGCTGCCGCTGAACACAAGTGCAATGCCATCGTGGAGGCACAGGCTAGGTCAACCAGAGTCATGGTAGAGAAAGTAAAAGTGATCCAGACATTGCACACTGACATAAAGAAGTGCATGACTGATATGTATGATGTGTTGGACCATACCGTGTTTTCCCTTGGTCATCTGTCAGGAACAAGAGCCATCCATATGGCTGGCCATCTGGTAAGTGTACAGATGTTAGCCAACATGGCCAGGGATGAAGGTGATCTCACTCTTGCAGTACTAGAAGTTCCACAGCCAAATGGATTGTGGAGGTGTCTTTGCCCATAAGAGGCTGTCCCCATGACTGAGAACAATGTCATGCTGGAACATCTGTTAACAGGTGTTGCTGTAAGTCCTGAGGCACACCAACATAGAAGTAAGGCTGTGATACAGCCAGTACAAATCCTGGTAGGGCCTGCTCTCATGGGCAGTGGCATGCCCAGGAAGCTGAAGTCTATGTCATGCATGCCCTGGACCTGCCTAGGAGGCCAAGTTGCAGTGCAGATCCACACAGTGATGCTATGTCCCTGCACACACACACACACACACACACACACACACACACACACACACACACACACACACACACACACACACACACACACACACACACACACACACACACACACATACTGACTCTAGCAGTTCTCACAATACACATAAATGCACATTCTGTTTAGCCACATCTCTCTTACATTTATTAACTTCCCCATGAAAGGCAAGCACTCCTGTATGGGTCTATATTAGCAAATCAAAAAACCCTTTAACTGAATACCTAAACGTTGACACCTATTACGCGAACTGCAAAAATCCCGAATGCACTAAACAGCGAAAAATAAAATAACGAACTGTCATAGTCAGCCAACCCCACCACCCGCTACATACTACCTACCCAAACAAAATAAATAAACTACATACATACACTAACCAAACCCTACTTCTAACCTAAAGTAAAGCACCAAAACCCTACTTCTAGCCCTACACTAAACCCCACAAACACAACTAACTATGCACTATCCTTAACCCCTCCCTAACCCTAAGGTCCATAACTACCGCACACTTCCCCTGCAGACATACACTCCAAACAAATAAATAATACAAATACATACAGCTAAATAAAACCATACTTCTAACACTACACTAAATCTTACATACATTACCTATCCATTAACTTACCTTAACCCACATCCTAACCCTAAAGTCCTATCTATCGCACACTTACTTTACGGAGCTATACCACAGACGGGCCAACCATTGCACTTCGACATTTCCATTTTTGCTGTTTCGGACGTTCGGCGGTTCCGTATTTTGCGCAATATGTGTCGCTCTTTCCGTATTTGCGATTACGGTCCTTCACTCCGCTAATAGGAACCCCTCCTGTACTACCTTTCCACCCATGAAAGTGATGATAACTGTAACCTGTCCTTTGTCCATTATTACTTGGGTTGTCTATGTCTAATGCACATCTTGGTCAGAATATGCATGAGTAAGCACAGTCTAGTGCTTAACCATGCATAGGTAAGCACATTCTAGTATTTTGGTATGCATCTTTTCTACTATATACATAACTCTTATGGTGTAAAGCCATGTGCAATGCACTGCATCTTTGCTAGAGCCATAGCATACTGTGTGCACCTCTGTATGGCATGGTCAACCCTGCTGTTGGCTCATCCTCTAACTCCTCCTTATCTGTTTTAGTTGCCACTGCCTGTGTTACTGGAAACTTTGGTTCCTGCAAAAGGCCACCCTACTGTAACTGTTTCCTAAGTATTATATTATGCAACACAGAACACACAGTCAGTATTTTTGCACACGTGGCAGGTTCATACTGCAGGCAATGAGAGGATGAGTTCAGCAGCCAGAAGACGTGCTCTATGATGTTTTTTTTTTCTTTGTGTAGTTCATGGTTCATGGTTACACCCTTGGTCTGTTTGATTTTGTGGATTTCTGATGTATGTCATGAATCAGGGTTCTATGGCATATCGTGCATCACTGACAAGATGGCCCTGTCTGAAGTTACTCTGTGCAAACCATTGTTAAAGATCAAAGGTGTGCCATATGTGTGAGTCATTAATTATGCCTGGGTGGTCTGCACACATATTGTAGATGATACTCTGGGCATTACACACCACCTAGTAGTTGATGGAGTGATACCCTTGGTGGTTCATATACCTCATTCCCTGTTTACCACATGGGGCCTTTATTTCAATGTGGGTACAGTTTTAACCCCTAGATTCTCTGGAAAATGGGCTAAGTTATAGAACTCACACATGCTCTCTACTGTGGGTTATATGGAAACCTCATATGCTCCCCTATATGCTGCAGCATAGTACTGAGGAACTGATGCAGTATTCTTGATGCAGATGTCTGAGATACCCCCCATTTTCTTGCCAGCATTTTGCTGAAAGGTCCCTCCAAGAACTATACATAAAGCCATACATGCCTTGGTATCCACTGGGAATTGTACTCCATGACCTTCCATGGAGCTGCAGATGAGGCTGACACATGTCTACGATTTCCTGCATGGCATCCCAGTCCACATGGAACATGGTACACTATGATGGTGTCATGGAGGTCATAAAATGCTATGTGAGGTTGGATGATCTTGTGCCTCAAGGGTAGATGTTGTTTACTGTCAACCACAGTGGCTGTAATGACAGCCTCTTGGAGATACCCTTTTACAATAGCTGCAGCAAACCTTAAAATACTGTACTACTGTCCTCAGCCTGAACATGAGCATATGGCTGTGCACAAGCCTAAGTGCAACATCACTGTACAGCATTTAAAGTTTTCTGAATTGCTCTGCCATGTTTTTTGCCTCATTAGCATGCAAGGCACTTCATTATTCAGTCATTAACATATAACATGGCTGACCATGTTATTTCAGCTAGTTGCATCATATTGCTAGGTTTTCTGAATCACACAAACCTGCACATGGCTGCTCATCTTAGAAATGTACTTACAATGGTATGATAAAGTTTTCTGAATTTGTCCCATTATGTCATGTACTGCTTAGCAAAAAAATGTGGTTGGCTAATTTTCCTGCACTAACAAAAAATGTGCAAAGACAAAGGTGCTGCAAATATGAAAAAAGAAAATTGAAGAGAAATGAATGTCAGATTTCTATAATAATAGTTTTATATAACAAAATAAAACTATATTTATTGTAGTAGTGCTGGATGAAAGCAAAAATTATAGTCTTCTGTGTACAAAGACATGCTGCAGCAATAAGGACATATAACATAGAGGATAAAGGCATTCTTGTACTGCAGATATGCAATAAATGGAATCAGAAAGGCTTGTACTGTGAACAGCCATCATATAATTTAAATTGTTAGATTAATACTTTAGTTGTTTGTGATGTCTGAATGTGTTTACTTTTTCTCCAGTTTAAAATCTGATGTTTTAGCCCTCCTACTTTTTAGCTATTTAATGGAATTTGTATTTATCCCTTTGCTTTTGGATCAGCCCTTTTAATGTCTAGTGGTTAAGTGTTTTCCATACTTCATTTCTCTGTTCTCCCAGAAATGAGGAAGGAAGAGTTTAGATGGTGGCACTTGATAGTACACTCATCTTGTGCCTACTGCATAATATTTTTCTTTTATCTTCTGATTCCATTATGGTATTGTCATCATATTTATTTATCCTTTGTTGACTGTGTTTGTCCCACTAGGTTAGTAGCCTCTTTTCAGGGAAGTCCCGAGGTGGTATTTATACTATTAGGAGAAATTTGGCCAATGCATCAGGGATTCTCCTACTCATCATTGTTGCAAGTGAGACCCATTTTTGAAGAACAATTTCCACTCCAGGTGCAGAGGTGGCTGGGAGAAACAAGGGAGGCATAAGGACAGAAAAAGAGATGATGCAGTGGTGAAAGAACTGAAGGGGAGAGCAAATATCGAGACTGGAGAATGTGTGCAGGATCCTGAAGAAATGTTTCAAAGAAAATTGATGGAGATGAGTCAGCAGATGAGTAGCAGAAAAGAAGTAAAGGGAGAATTGGGAGGGTGGCCTAATGGTTAAGGTGTTTGACTTACAAACACAAGGTACAGGGTTTGAATCTCACAGGGGATAATTGGCTAGGCTTAAAATGGCTCGCAAGGGCAGTTAGCTTAGTACTAATGTATGAACCTATGTGGTAAGGATTAAAAGTAAAGGGAACAAAGAAATGGGCAGGCATGAAGCGTTAGACAATTTAACAGCTCCTTTGGGTGTAAAAGCACATGAGGTAAGAGCAAACAAAGAGATATTTTGTGACATTATATTTGAGACTGTTTTTTTTCAATGGAAAATTTCTTGGAGAATATGAAAAAAGAAATGCTGTAACCCACATAATCTTTATGTGATAAAGGCATTTAACAGGGAAACAAAAAATAAAATTCCTGTACAATTTCCAACAGAGATAGAAAGAGAGACTTTGAAAGGACATTTGAAAACTGTATATAAAGAAGTACTGGACAATGCAAAACTTTATGATAAAATGGGTTTATGGACCAGTGGCTGGGATTTTAATATCATGTAATGTAATATAAAAATAGAAATAGAAAAAAATTATAGCTATACCAAGTATGATAAATGTGGAGGGGAATAGGGATGCCATAAAATTGGGTACATACCTTTCCAAGCATATGCAACATTTAGACAGTATACAGAGGTTCTTCACAAACTGAGTACATGGTCTAAACAACATGTCCTACACAGACCACCTCTAAGGCTTATCCCTGGTTTTGGTCTCATAGAAATTGGTGAAAGGCAATCTATGCCTGGTCTATAAAACATCCTCTTATCCAGGTCTGATGGACTTGTTGCAAATCTACAAACCCAATACCATCAGAATTATCTGATCTAAGCACCTAAACCTCTTCTGAAATATAAATAGGACACGTTGAAGGGACAGATGTATATATATATATATATATATATATATATATATATATATATATATATATATATCTATATAAATAAATATATATTGCACATTCTCTGGAACAGGTTTCCCATCCATGTGAAGTAGAGTTCTTCCCTAATACCATTTAAGCATAAATTGGACCAGTGGATGGGGAAACAGAGCTTTATGTCGGGTCTGCCTCCCATGTCTCTGGTAGCCAAAGGCACCTATAAATGCTTGACCACCCATTCACTAGTACATATACTCCTTACAATAACTCTAGGGTATAAAAGCTTGTCAGATACATTTGGGAATTATGGTACATTTAAAAAGGCCCCGGGATTGTTAGCCTATTAATGACCTATGAGCATATTTGCAATCCATTTAGTTTATTAAACATACTAGCATACGGGATGGTATCCAATGACTTGGCCAAATCAAGGTAGTCTGTGAGCACTGTGTAACTGCAGTCAACAGTTTGTGTTACCTTTCTGAAGAATTTTAACAGGTTTATTAAACAGGATCTACGTTTCACAAAACCGTATTTCTATGGATCTAGTTCAATGACATTTTTAAGGTGTATGTTAATCAGATCTGTTATCATGCCTTCCATGACCTTGCAAATGAAACTTATCATAGTGATGGACCCGTCGTTTCCAGGGTCAGTAGTAGGTTCCCCTTTATGCAGCAGTATCATGTTTTCTGTACATCATATTTCCAGGACTAAGCCTGTAGCCAGGTACAAATTAAATAGCTTATGGAGAGATTCCATCAGGGCTTTTTTTTTTACTATTTAATAAACAGCCTAAAGTGTTTGTAGTCATGGTATTCTAGAGCTTTGGATAGTCATCTCAGGAGTGAAATTTGTTAGTATAAAAGCCATGTCCATCAGGTGCAGCTACGTTTTACCATTTAGAATGAGTTTTGCACATTGCTGAGTGTTATTTCTTAGGTTTTTAACATAACCAATAAAAGATTTGGGATTGACCTTTTCTTCAGATGCCAACTTGAGTCTATTAGTTACCTTAATGGATCTTTTATTTTTTAATTATTTTTCAAATTCCTAATATTTCCATTGACTTGAGGTATTTAGATCTTTTGTATGCTGTGATGAGTTTTTTCCTTGTACTGTGGATTCTATTCATATTGGTGGTCCATTAGTGAGGCCTACTTTTTAAAATTCCCATTGTATTTAGCTCTACATCTAACTGCTAAGTCTATGCATTTATTAATATGGGTATAAAACTCCTTTGTGAATCTATCTGCTGAAGTGATATCAGGGGTGATAATGTTATGAGTGAATTTCAAGACTTCATGATATAATTTAAGGAGATTTTTGCTCTTGAGATCTTCAAACTCTGACATATTGGTTTCAGGGAGTTTTAATAGTTTTTGGGGAAAAGTTACTAGTTTATGGTATGGCTTAATTGGATAGGGAATTACTAGTGAAGCTGTGTATGATGATGCCATATTTGTAAGTACCAGGTCAATAATATTTTGCTGGGTTTTTTTAGTAACAGTCTGGTCTACTGAGTTTTTATTTAAAAGATATTCACTGTTTTGTGCATGTCCTACATTGGAGATGTAGGTACGTCAGTCAATTGATGGGTAGTTACATTTTTCCAGAATGATGGAGTTCTTATTTATGGGAAGTTTAAAAAACACAAAATACCACAAACTCTGGAATCCAAAAACAGCCAACGAGAAACCTGAAGAACACAGCCCTCACTTAGTGAAACACCTACAGAAAAGCAGACCAAAATAAAAACTTGAATTGTTCCAATTTATTCTAAAAATATCTCAAAAATACATCCAACGGATAAGCGCTTTCGTCCTTTTTAATACGAACTTCATCAGATAAAGGAAAAAAGCGTTTAAGCCACCTTTTACATAATTCACATTAAAAACGTCACTGATAATCAACATATAAAGACACACCACTAAATGTAAAGAAATATACAAATATAATACATAATATAAAAAACGTAAGAATGTAAAATTCTGAAGCTAAAATATATGATATATATATATATATATATATATATATATGGGTCTATATGACTTGGTCGACAGTTCATATGATCGACTGTTTATTTGGTCGACAGTTCATTTTATCGACAAACATTTGCCCCCTTCCCCAATGTTGTGTGACCCTGGAGTTGATATATATAGTTAGGGTGTGTGTGTGGGGGGCACAGCCCCCCACATTGGGGGGTGTGGGGGGTGAAGCCCCCCACCTAAAATGCTTGTCGATCAAATGAACTGTCGACCAAATAAACAGTCGATCATATGAACTGTCGACCAAGTCATATAGACCCATATATATATATATATATATATATATATATATATATATATATATATATATATATCTATATATATACATATATACATATATATATATATATATATATATATATATATATATATATATATATATATATATATATATATATATATATATATATATATATATATATACACACACACACACATGCAGATAATCTTTGTATAAAATTCTGTCTTTCTAGGACTTTAAGTAATGAGCTAATACAAATGTGTTCATTCAAACCTGGCCACTTGCCTGCATTAAGATGCAACTGCCAGTATAATTCACATTTTTTTTTAAATAAGTGACCAAGCACCACCTCATGTATCTGTTATAATGCTGTCTATTACAAAAAATTTAAATGAATACCCATCATTTTCTAAAATATGTTTACTCAGGGCATTTGTTTCTTTGCTCACCCTAATGCCATATAGGTGTTCATAGATGCGTTTTTTCAACTTACGGTTTGTTTTTCCAATGTAATAACAACATGCAGTACATAATGCACAATATATAACTTTTTCAGAGCAACAGTTGTATTTGTGTTGAATCCTAACATTGATGTTGTTGATGTGAAATACCCTGCCCTCAAGAATAAATTTACAGTAGTTACACATTCCACATCTACTCATATAGCCTTCATTCATTTTAATATAATTGTTTTTTGTTTCAAACATGTTTTTGAGATTCCTACCCTTCTTAAAGACCACTGTGAGGTTTGTACCCACATAGGGTCTGGTGCTCTTATCTTGACTCAAAATAGACCAATTTTTCAATAAAATATGTCTCAGTTTAAAACTGTCTGCTGTAAACACAGTAATAAAAGAGCTCCTATAATTCCTATTATCCTCTGTGTTTCCTGTGGATCCATCAATGTTGGTTTCATGGTCTAATAAACGGGGTAGAAAAAAAAACTCTTTCTTTTTCGTTGATCACTTCACACAGGATGTCTAAAATAAACCTACATGGATAACCCCTACATAGGAACATTTGTTTTAGTTTATCACATTCACATAAAAAAGCAGCCACGATAGAATCCATGCATGCAGCATGCACAAACTGTCCCTTCACAATGGCTTTCTTTTGTTTCAAAGGGTGGGTACTCGAAAAATGGAGTAGGGAATTAGAGTAGGTTTGTTTTCTAAAAATTTGGGATAGAAACCTTCTGTTCTGATAAGTCTTTTATTAACAAGATGTCCAAAAAGGGACTAGAACTAACATCATAAGTGTGAGTGAACTTCAAAAATTGAATAGTAGAATTGATATAACAAACAAATTCACTAATAAGTTCACTGAGTCTGTCCCATAAAATAAAGACATTATCCAAAAAATGTATGTAACACTTCATATATGTAAAAATAGGTGAAAAAAACAAAAATGTCTTTTCCCATTGTGTAACTACAATGTTAGCGAAAAGGCCCCCACATGCCGAACCCATTGCTATACCTTCCTGTTGTAGATAAATTTAATTGTTAAACAATACGAAGTTGTTTTTCAATACCAGTTCTAACAAATGTGAGTAAACTACAACATTGTCATGCCCAATATCTTTGTCATAAAGGAATTCCAAAAACCATTCTAAACCAATATCATGTGGGATAATGGAATAAATATCCTTTATGTCAATAGTTACAAAGACAAAGGTTTCCTTGAAGGGTGTCATTAATCAAACTCAAGCAACTCCACAAGTCTTTGCAAATGTGGGTTTCACCGTAAACAAGATTTTTCAACTTGGTATCTAAAAGTTTTGCAATGGGGTGTGTAATGGAGTCCTTTGCGTCAACAATGGGATGCATTGGTGGCTGGGTATGGTTTTTATGGAGTTTCAGTAACCCAAAAAAAACTGAAATCCTAGGGTGTAAAACAGACAAAAAATTCAACATGTCTATATATATATATATATATATATATATATATATATATATATATATATATATACAGAACCCTTAATGAACAAATCATGCAGCTCATTTCTAATCTTATTGTATGAACCATTTAACTCACTGATGGAAGATTTTGAATAAGCATTTCCATTCAACATTTCCAGCATCTTGTTGCTGTAGTCATTATAGCCCATTAAAACAACCCCACCCCCTTATCTTGTTTCATTATCCTTACTTCATCTAACACAATACTTATTTCATACACAGTGATATTTTTAGCTCTGTTAAGATTAACTTCATGCATTTTATTTTGCATTACATGGGAATTGTGAATATCCAATTCACACACGTTCTCAAAAAACTGAACAGTAGGATGGAGGGGAGGATTGTAGGTACTCGAAATGGCCAAAGGATTAATACAATTATCAACTTTTGAATTCTGAAATAAAACATTAAGGTTCAATTTGCGTGTATAAAGTTTCAAATCCAATAAAACCGTAGCAATGTCAAAATGGTGGTGGGGCACAAAGGTGAAGCCCATTGAAAATAAATCACAATGTTTCACTCCAACCATCGTATTAGAAAAATTATATATTTTAAAGTCACCTAGGATTTTCATGACAATATTGCATGGTGGCAAAACATAGTCTGATGTTTCAACAAGAACAGTCGCCAAAGTGGAACAATCCAAGGAAACCAAGTCTGTCAGTGAATTAAGTTCTAATTGTTCCACCTCTGGTGGGGAACTTCCTTCCGTCTCATGGTGGGCTTCCCTCTCCTGTTCCAATAGGTGTTGGATGAATTGTTCACTGTATAGTTGTCAGTGTGGGAATAACTGGGTTGACCCACTGGGTCTGACTTGACCTTTAGACACTCTGAGCATTACGGGAAGTTTATCCATGACTTTAAGGAACCAGGCATAAACTTCTGGGGTCAAGCAAAGTGTCCTGGCCTATTACCTATCAAGCAATAAACTGATAGTTGATTTTGTCTTGTTTGACTTGGGGTTCAATAAGTTCTATTTGTGGTTCTCTGGGTATCGGTCTAGAGGTGATTTGATCTCTGACAAATATGGCCCCCACCACCAAAGTTGCTGTTGTGCCTGAAAGCATGGTAGGATTTAAACCCAGGTATGCAGGCAGTACTTTCTGGATATTTTAAACCATGGTTTAATGATTATACATATATAGAGGCTTTCCATATGCATGCATTTCTGAAGGTTGGGCAGCTTGTCGTTTAGACTTCTGCCATTGAGAAGAGCCCATTTACCTAAAACGTATTCAGTAAGATGATCCAGCATGACAGAAACTACACATCTAGTGAATAAAGTAAGTTGATGTAACCCTAAAAATCAACAAGCTATTATAACTTTCATTGGTAAAATAGCCCTCAGAGTTCATCAACCTATATTTCGCTTGAATCCCTTCTGGGATATGAATTGCCTGCACTGTCTAATTAATCACATTGCGTTGAATAAGAAAAGTAACAATGCACAAGAAACTTTAGCAGTTTGAAGTACATTTGAAATCTATGTAAGATTACAGATGTGGACTGGAAGATTTTACAGGTCAGTAATATAAAACCTTCTCCTGACATCATTCTGCTAACAAAAGACACAGTGAAAAAAGTTAATGCATACTCTGCTGTGGTAAACATAAATAGCAGAGCCGGAACCACACAGTGACTATAAAATTACAAAGGGTATTCAAAGGTCGGGATAAAAAAATGTATTTAAAGATCATTCATTGTATGAAATCAGTTATCACCTGGGTAGGTTTAAAAACTGGCACTAATAGTTTATCTGCTTGACTATGCACACTTAAAGTGGTTAACTGCCACTGAATTGGGTTACAGATGTAGGATTTTATTGTAGCAAACACATTTCCTGTAAATCTGATACTGATTAAATTAAGTACTCTGCCACAACATGTTTAATTTTCACTTCTGAACTCTTAACGTTGAACTAAAACTAGGCTTGAGTCTTTGATCTTGAAAGAATTTCTCTTCTTTGATGATGTTTTAACTGTAATAGTTATTTCAGAAAAATGACGCACTCTTGACTTTCTGAAAGTTTTGTGCTATACTGTAATATATTATTTAATGAACTAGATGTTTAGACAGCATTGGTTTCAAACAATCCCTCAGGCATTGTTTCAGTTTATGACAAAGTGTTTTAAAGAAGCAATTATAGGGTTTTGGTTTTCTTGTGGTGGTTTTAATGTACACAGATGTGTTGTAATACACCCTCACTAACTTAGAGTCATTTGCTACAAAGCTAAGTGTATTTTGAAGTTTTCATATGGAACCACTGCTGACTCAATTCTAGTATATAACTCTTCTAAATATTTGAGGCAAAATTAATACATTCATTGCGCATTTCATACTCGGAGAATGTAATGCCAATACAGAAACATCAAATTAAGACTATCCAAATCAATGTCTGGTGTTAACAAGCTACTCACATTCAGGAAGGGTGAGTTAATGTTTTCCAGTAAGCAATGAATTCTACAGAAGAAAATAAAGTTAATGTCATGGAAAGCAAAACAAAGAGATGTGTGGCACAAGGGCTTCCTGAATCATGTAAAATGATTTCATGTCCGCACTGCCCATACAAGGATGTGTGCAGGCCTGCAGTGCTAAAACCGTGCTCATACAGTGCTGAGGAGCAGGTGATTTAGTGAAAGCATCAAATCGGTGAGATCTGATTTATTATATCTGTGTGTGTGTGTGTGTGTGTGTGTGTGTGTGTGTGTGTGTGTGTGTGTGTGTGTGTGTGCACGCGCGCGTGTGAACGCGCACACGCATGCGTGCGTGCATGCTTGTGTGCATGTAGCACACCGACAGTTGCACACAATATCTTTGTACAGGGCCAGAACACAAGCAGAAAAACATGTGCTTATATGAAAAGGAAGTTATCTCCAAGATATAACATATTGAAGAACTCACAGAATTGGGATAGCTATACCAGACTGGGTACATAAGGTGCTCAAAAGTTATAAAACACACAAATGAAAGGCCTGACAAACAAAGAACAATGGCATATATATTTTCATGTAGACAGTTCAACACATATCCTCATTAGCAGAAGGCACAAAGCAGTGATGAAGATATCAGCTGACAATCCATTCAATAGTATTAGAAAAATAAGCTGCACCATAACGTGTCCCCACCCCACACAAAACATGAAGCAAAACACTTATGTTTCTGTTACATATGCAGGATATAAGTGCCATAAAACTCTAAAGAAGAAGTGAGAGCTGTAAAACTAGGCATGTGAAAAGGGTATATACATGGTAAGGGCTGTTATTGAACAATCCTATAATGAAAAAAGCATCGACGTATGTAACAGATGCTGGGCAGCATGGCAATGTAAGACATAGATGAGGAGTATGGCAGAGAGCTACAGTCTAGGGAAGCACATATATGGAGACACATTCACATTCATATTTGGGACAGTGCATACACATACACACATGCACACACATATGTGTACACACATGACAACCAATCCAGACAGGCAGACACACACATAGAAATCTGTGTCCAGAGTGAAGTTATAGCATTGAGTCAGGCCGTCCTACTGTAAACAAACAGCACATAGGAATAATATAGCAATAATGCAAACATGAAAAGGTTTAATACGGAAAATATAAAAAAATAAGGCAGAGGACTCCACGTAGAGCTGGTTAAGTCTTTTATTCAATAAAATCAGAAATAAAACCTTATATAAGCGCTTTCAGGCTACATGCCCTTCATCAGATAACAAAGAACATCACAAAAGACCATTTTTAAAATACAGAGCAACCAATCAGCTTTCAATATTTTACCCTCCTTTTCTTAAGGATAGGTTTTAAAGGTACAACAACATTAATACCTGGTGGCTTATCCGCCCCAAGTCTTATAATCCATCTAGTTTCTTCACATTCTGTATCATTGAACAAATCACCTCCTCTAACATTGGGGGTAATCATTTGTAACTAGATGGATTACACTTTCGCTAAAGTGCGTTAAAAAAAAGAAAAAAAACAAAAACAAAACAAAAAAAAAACATTAAATCTACTTTTACGCAGGGGGCAAGCCCCCCTGCACCCCCCACACCCCCCTACTTTAATATTCTCACTCCAAGATCGCACTTTGTTTGTTTGTGTCTTTCGGCTTTTCCCGGTTAGGGGTCGCCACAGTGGAACTTGTCTGCTAATGATTGGTAGTGGATTTTTACGTACTGGGTTACCAGCCCTGATGCACAACCTTCAACAAAGGCACGCCCCATTCACATATGCCTCCACACAGAAGACGCTCTAGCTAAGAATCGAACGGGACAACGTCTTTCTATGAGGCAACAACGCTACTGCAGTACCACCACCGCAGTTTCACTCCAAGATCACACTACAGTGGGGAAAAGGGAATTTTCCCTTATCCTCACTGTAGTACGACCAGCACAACAGGCATACTTACGTGAAAATGCTGCTTCACTGAAAAGCATTTTTGTCTAAGTATGCCCGCCCATTAGCGATTCAGTGGAAAGTACGTTCGTGCAAGAATCCTAGACCCATGTATATATATATATATATATATATATATATATATATATATATATATAAATAGATAGATATATATGCAGGTGCATTATACTTTGTCAACTGCTATTCTTGTTGACAAAGTGTAAAGCCAACCTTTTTAAGTCACATTTACTTTGTCAACATCAGCGTATACCACAAATCAGTTGATAAGTTCTTTCGATGTGAATGAGCAACAGTTGTTTGAGTAAGTTCAGGTTTGCTGGTTACTGTTACATTAGAAACCTTCATTTGTGTGTGTGTGTGTGTGTGTGTGTGTGTGTGTGTGTGTGTGTGTGTGTGTGTGTGTATGTGTGTGTGTGTGTGTGTGTGTGTGTGTGTGTTTGTGTGTGTGTGTGTTTTGTAGTGTGTTTGTGACTGTTTCATACTTAGAGTTAGGGTTAGGTGATAGGTTTTATGGTATGTATGTGGTGCTTTGTATGTAGTGTGTTTTTGTCTTCGGTTGTCTTATTTAGTGATACTTTTAGGGTTAGTGTTTCTGGCAAGGTAATTTTTTGGACCAGGGATCTTATAAGTGGCATGTTTATGGTTATCACACATGAGTATGGTGATCTGAGGGTTGTTCCTGGCATGTGTGGTTCACTCCTGCCCAGAATGGACATATGAGCAGCCTTGGATGAAGTATTTGTCTCTCAGCTCTTACTGTATTCACAAGGAGTAACACCATAGGAGTCAGGATCTGAGAAGTTCTGAATGGCCACAGCAGAGTTACCTGCTGAATGCTAAGGTAAAGAGAGATCTAGAATGATAACCAAAGTCTCCCTAGATACTCTTCCCTTCTAAGAACCGGAGGAGGATGTCTAAATTACTTGAACCATGCTCCATTACTCTAGAGATGAGAATCTTCAGCTTTGGTTTTATAAATGTAATAGGTGGGGACTATGCTTGCTTTTAGGTGTTTTAGAGGTAAATGGCATGCAAATTAAACATGGCTGAATGTCACATTTCTATTTTATGAAAAAAATTGAAAGAACACATGATGATGTTTATAGGGAGTTTGGCAACCACACAGACAATTCCCCTTTCCTTTAGATGTAAATTCAGAGAAGAACAGAAACACTTTTCTTATAAAAGTGAAAGGAAGTTCTCAACAGAGTACTTATCTGCCCACTTGTTAAAAACTAGCCGACCACTGAACTCAAGAAGTTGCAACACAGACCAACATTTGCTGGTTGCTTTGATGGCAAGAAAGTTCAGATTTTTGGCACCTGCATGTCTGTGTTTATACTGGCTCACCCTTGAACTTTAGCAGTTGTACAGGAGCATGGAAGGAGAGGTAAAGCTATCAAAGCTGTTCAGATATCCAGTCCTTGGTAGGATATGTCTTATATAGCTTACACTGCAACAGTGATCTAATGATGAATGTTTTTCGTTCTTCCACAGTCCAAGGTACCTTTTGCATATACAAATATGTTAATGTCAACTAAACACAGATAAAACTATCACCCCACACTCACCCACCCACACAGATGTAAATTACAAACAAGCATTCAAAGTACATAAACATGGGATACTAATTCCCACCCTTTGGAATTATTTTAACACTGATGTGATGCAAAAATAGTGCATGTTAAAGAAAAAGGAGTTGCAAATGTTTTATATATATATATATATATATATATATATGTGTGTGTGTGTGTGTGTGTGTGTGTGTGTGTGTGTGCGTATAAGGGTGCATTATACTTTATCAAGTTCCCATATATTTCTGACAAACTATGACACAGGGATCGGAGCATGCTTTGCCACCTTATACTTGGCCCAATGTTACGTGTAGTGCCTACACAGATTATTTTTAAGGCTTGTTTGTTTCTTTATTTGTATACACAGGAACAAGCTGGACTTGTGTAATCATGATAGCCTTCTCTCAGAATTAAATATGTTTTGGAAACTACTATAGCTCAGGGCAGCACCTTTTTATTTTGTTTTATTGTATACATGAGTTAACCAGGTAATTTCACAGGACTCTTTCTTTTTTAGGGGTGGCCTTGGTGCACTGACTGATTAAATGACTTGGTCAGAGTTACACAGCAGGTAAATGGAAGTGGAAAGAATCAAACCTTGTCCCCTTGACTACAGGAGAAAGCCCATAGCCTTAACTCATTTAATCATGAAAAGCAGGAGTCTAATTATTACATTTTCTTCTTGACATCTTCTAAGCCAGGAAACCCTTTGTTCTTGGGAAGTTTTCTCCAAAATCATTGACTGAAAATGCACTTCACTGGATTTGTAATAGCTGATAAATGGTATGAGTTACAAAACATGTAAAATATTATATGACTTTGGTAGATAAAGGGCTATACACTTTTGTTAATATCAAAGGTCTGTAAGTGTTGATTTCATGCTGTAAATTTATGAAAGGAAACACTTTTTTTGTCTGTCAGTTCTATTAATGTTATGGTCAAACAAAAGAAAGTTTGTATGACAGATCCAGTGTATCAGTGAGGGAATTGTTCATCTGTCCAAGAGCTTTCCAATGATGTTTGATAAAAGTGGATAGCATATTGCTATTTTGTGATATTGCAAATTATGCATATAATAATTTTGCAATATTTCAAAACAATATTAATCTATAAAATTACACTATCTGAATTACTAATCAAAATGTGCATGTCATTACTACACCGACATTATGTGAAACAAAGTGATAGCACTTGTGTCTTAAGTGGCATCTAAAGTGTCAGGAAATAAAGTAGGACAACTAGGTAAATTGAAACAGGCAAGGAAGATACTCACAATAAACATGACCTTTCGATCCAGGAAGTAGTTATACTTCATTTGCTCACGTCACACCTACTTATTGACCACATTCTCACAGCTGGGTACTCATTCTGCAGACACCTCATATGGATTTCCACTTAAACAGGCATTTGTCTATGAGCACTAAAGGCTGTGAAGAGTGCTGTGGGATGAGTAGGAGTTTAGCAGTTAAGTTGGTGATTGACATATTTAGGATAAGGGATAGGGAACAGAGTTTGGGATTAGGGAGAAGGTGGGAGTTTTATGGTCAAGGTTACAGAATGGGATTTTTAATTAAGCTTATGGAGCAACTGGGAATTTTATCTTTAGTGAACATTTGCAAAGTTTAGGTTTATGGAGTAACTACGAGATTTAGGTTTATCTAGCAGAGGTTGTGATTAGTAATAGGGAATGAGTGGGAGTTTTAAGGTTAGGATAAGGAGTGTAGCTTCAAATTAAGCAGTGGGTGGGACTTTCAGGGGTTAGAGGCCAAAATTACTGGTTAGTGGGACACTTGGTGTTTAAAGCAAGTGGCGGTGAGCAGGCTAAACATGAAATGTGAGTGCAATGCTTGGTACAGATAGGGTTTGAATCTCACCAGTGTAATCCAGATATGTGAGGAACTGTGGCATGCACTGCCACTGAACTTAGGTCCTAGCTGAAACCAGAGGGACAGTCTTTTGAATCACACCACTGTAAAATTAAAGTAAAAATATACACTTAAGTCTAATTCAGTAATCAGTTTTGAAATGTAACTTAGCCCCAAGTGCATAAAGAAAATTGGCACTGTTGTCTTGGGTATGAGATTTCAACATCCACTCACAGATTGGAATATGCACAGGTCATCTTCAAAGCTGACTCTTTGACATAGCAACCTGACCCCATTTTCTCTACTCCCTCTCACTCCCTCTATGGATTACAGTGTCTTGCAGTGTCCCTTACCCATGGTATCGGTCTTTCATGTAAGTTATTATTTACACACACACACACACACACACACACACACACACACACACACACACACACACACACACACACAAAATTCCAAGGGAAGACTGGCACAATTTTTTTAATTCTCCACAGCTTTCCTCCTAGCATGGTAGTACTGTCACGGTCTAGGAATGCCAGTAACATCTAGTTACCTGTTGTTCTTGACTAGTCGAAAATGAAATCATACACCTTAATATTTTTACTGGTAGTAAGCCCAAATGACCTAGCTTAGTGGAGACAGGAGCCACAGCTTGTTTACCAATCATAAGTGATTACCCTCCTCTAAGTTAATAGATAGCAATAATACTTATATAATTAAAAACAACCACAATAGCATAAAATGAATAAATAAACTTTACTTAAACAATAAGGTAAACAGTGCATTTGCAGAATAATAAGCAGAGGTATGAGAAAGTACACCCAGAAAAATAAAATAAAACAGCATTTAATTAAAGAAAAATATTTGAAGAAAATATCTACTAAAGCTACATAAATAAATCTAACTATCTATACCTTAGGACTGTTGAATCCTTAGCTTTTGTTTAACTTTATTTAAAAAATGTGGTAAAATTATTAAAACATTCAATCAATTAAGCACATTTCAGATGTGAAAACATTCCAAAAATAAAATATAAAAATAGCCATTATTAAACAAAGCAAATAATACATTGAAAACATAGAAATAAAAAGTTATGTAGGATAACAAAAAAAAATCTTGCTTTTTTCCCACTTTTCTGAGATTTAAAAAAGTTCAGTTACAGGCTTGCTGTTCCTGAACTGTTTGTAAGTTTCTGTGAGGCCATTTTTTGCTTGGACTAAAGGGAAGTCTCTCTGTTGATCAGTGGCAGTGAAAAACATAGAGTAGCCTGCCTGCCCCTGTGGAAGTGATTACTGACTTGAAACTGTAGTTTTATTGGCCATTTTGGGTCAATTCCAAAACTCCTTCATCTTCCTCTCTTAAAACCTGGTTGCCTCATGGTTTTGGTGTCTTTTCAGGCTTGTTGGCTGTTGGTGAAGCACCCACCAAGAGGAGAAAATGCTAAGAGAAGAAAGGAGCCACTTTTGAGATTTTAAGTATTTTTCCTCTGTTTATTTGCTAAGTTTTTCTGCATAGCCGCCTATTTTGAGCATTTTCCTGGCTTCTTAAACTTGATTTCTGCATTAGTAACTGTATTTAGAGCACAACCTAGAGCTGTTTACTGAATTTCCTGTTTGCACTTATTTTTAAAATCGTTTTTTCTCAAAACTTGCATTTTATCTGTCTTTGGCCTAGCACTCTTGTGTGGGGTCATTTACTGCACTGTTATAACTTGTTAATACTTGTGAACCTCTGCTATCTCTGAAAAAAACAAAAAAACAAAAAAAAAATATTGCTTTTTTCCCAATTTTCTGAGATTTAAAAAAGTTCAGTTACAGGCTTGCTGTTCTTGAACTGTTTGTAAGTTTCTGTGAGGCCATTTTTTGCTTGGGCTAAAGGGAAGTCTCTCTGTTGATCAGTGGCAGTGAAAAACATTGAGCAGCCTGCCTGCCCCTGTGGGAGTGGTTACTGACTTGAAACTGTAGTTTTATTGGCCATTTTGGGTCAATTTCAAAACTCCTTCATCTTCCTCTCTTAAAACCCTCTTTTGCATGGTTTTGCGCATTTTTGTGCATAGTGCAACAGCGGGCAGCACCACCTAATTAGGTTTAAACTATTCCTGGCTCCACAAAGTCTGCTCTTCACCTTTTCCCTTAGAACTGCTCTATCTCTCAATTTAAACACCATATTCTCATTCTAAGGCCCTTCACTGGTCCAATTAAGTAATCCTACAAGTTAGTACTATTAAACCATAAGCACTACTTACTCTTATACTCTACGATTACCCTGTCCTCTATTGGTCCGTCTTAAATTCAGTTTCCCTATATTACTCTAGCATGTCCAAAGGTCAGTCAATGGTTTCCTCTCCAGTCCAGCTGGTGAATCTGGGAATTTTGAGGCAAGGTTACAACTGTCTCATGTACACGGACAACCCTCTCCTCCTCCAAACAGGTTCAAATATATGTGAGAGATGCAACTATGTAGCCAAACTGGAGGCTGAGCTCTCTCATCTCAAAACTGGTGTAACCAGTCAGGAGAAGAAGGTAACTTCACACTACACAATTCCAGTATCACATAGTCCCACCACATCAGCGAACCGAACACATAAATACACAAAAACATACGCGGAGGCTCTAAATAAAAATTTACCTAAGCAACAGAGACCTCCAAAGCAGACATCCAAGCAAACGCTACCTCAAAACAAAACACGCACAACACATAGCTCACAAAGTCAGTGTGCCAAGCAGCCACAGCCCTTAAGGCTGAATAACACACCTGATACTCTTGTAATAGGTGACTCTATTGTCAGACACACTGACGTCCCGTTCACCAGGCTGAATAAAGAGAAGGTCACGGTGAGCTGCCTGTTGGGTGCTAGGATCCACCACATAACGCAAGCACTCAGGTCACTCCAAAGCAAATACAAATATGACTCAGTCTTTGTACATGCTGGTGTGAATGACCTGAGACGTACCTCCCTGGACTACATGAAAAGAGACATAGAGGAGCTCTCTGATCATGTAGCCCAGGCTGGTATGACCCTGACCTTGAGCAGCATCTTACCCTCACCTAGAATGATGCCACAGTACAAAGACAAAATGATCGATTTTAACAATTGGCTAAAATTTTGTGTCATTCAAAGGGGATTCAGTGTCTGTCAGCCTGGGATGACATACTCGACAAGCCACGTTGCTTCGTTAGGGACGGCTTGCACCTGTCACCACTGGGCTTTTGGATATTGGCAAAGGCTCTTGCCACCCCCATAGTGCCTTTTTTAGGCAAGGCTCAAAAGTCAAACCCACCCCCATAGACATCAGAAGGAACAAGAAACTAAGGGTAATGCTGCTAAACGCCAGAAGTCTTAACCTCAAGATGCACGCACTCGAAGCTCTCCTCAGTATGGAGAACATTGATATCTGTGCAGTGACAGAAACCTGGTTCAAGGCTCCAGAGAGCACCCCAGCACTACCAGGCTATACCTCATATCATGCTTTTCGGCCCCAAAACCTGGACCGAACCACAAAAGGAGGGGGTGTTTCCATACTTATCAAGGATATCCACACCTCCAGGTTAGTGGCATTGCACGAAGTATCGGAGACCATCCATGTGCAACTAACAGTGGGCAAGACTGCTTTTCAGTTTATAGCATCCTACAGACCACCCTCTCAAAGTCAGGAATCCCACTCGGCTTTCCTGAAAACATTGGAGAACATGAAGATCTCTCCGAACACCATTATATTGGGTGACTTCAACTACCCAAACATTGACTGGGAGCACTACTCAAGCCCCAGCACCTTAGCCCAAAGGTTCCTGGAAATTATAAACTCAAATGCTATGGAACAACTAGTCACCACTCCCACAAGAGGGGACAACATACTAGACCTGATCATTACCAACATGGGGACTCTATGCTCCACACCAGAAGTATATCCCTCATTGGTAAGATCAGACCATAAATTAATTTCACTGGATGTCCACATCCCGACCCTAGAAATCTCTCCTCAGTATGGAGAACATTGATATCTGTGCAGTGACAGAAACCTGGTTCAAGGCTCCAAAGAGCACCCCAGCACTACCAGGCTATACCTCATATCATGCCCAGAAAACCACAGTGAAAAACTTCTCAAAAGCGAACTTCTCACTTCACAAAACTGAAGTGGAATCCTTCAAGGCCCCAGGGCCATTGGAAACTACGGCCCAAACTGCAGAATCCTATATAAACGCATTCTACGGACATCTCCAGGAATGCATGGATCATGCTATCCCAAACAAAACCAAGACCCAATCATCCAAAGGCAGGTGTCCAGTCTGGTGGACCCCTGCCATAAATAAACTGTACAACAGAAGGAGGAAGCTACTACATGATAGAGCAATATCCCTAATAGGGAAGGCATCTCTGATCAGTACTAGCAAAAAATTACGATCCCTCATAAAATCCTCCAAGGCCAGCTTCGAGAGAAAAATTGCACAGGACACCAAAGACAATCATAAGGCTTTTTTCAGTTATGTTAGAAACCTGGGATGCAACTCCCAGACTTGTTCTGAGTTGATTCTAAATGATAAAAAATACACTGAACCCACAGACATTGCCAATATCCTGGCAGACAGGTTCAGTGCAAACTTCTCCACCCCTCCCCCCAAAAGAGCAAGTATCTATCCCAGCAGAGGGCTGCCTCCCAAACATTTCTGATGCTCAGGTGAAGGCTGCCCTCTCCAAAGCAAAAAACACTGCTTCCATGGGACCAGATGGCGTCCCAGGTTGCGTCCTACATGAACTCCAAGAGGAACTAATTCCTCAAATAAAACAGCTATACAATCTCAGCCTCACTACAGGATATGTGCCCACAGAATGGCGTACAGCAACAGTGGTCCCACTCCACAAAGGTGGAGCCTCTACGGACCCTGGAAACTATCGCTCCATTAGCCTGACTCGCTTAGTCTGCAAGGCTATGGAGAGGATCATCGTGGAGCTCATAAACAAAGACATTGGGGACCTACAGACACTAGATCCTACCCAGTTCGGCTTTGTCAAGTGCAGATCCTGCCTTTTGAACCTGGTTGACTTCTTCAAAACACTCACCAAAGCCATAGATGAAGGGAAGGTAGTCCACACAGCCTATCTGGACCTTGTAAAGGCATTTGACACAATACCCCACTCGGGCATCATAGATAAGCTATCCAGCTTATATATAAACCCCTATGTCACAAGATGGGTCACAAACTGGCTCAAAGACTCTAAACCGGTCTCAAGTGGCATCCCACAGGGTTCTGTCCTGGGTCCACTCTTGTTCGGTATATACTTTTCCGAGGTACAGGCAAAAGTGGGAGGACTATGGTTCACCAAGTTCGCAGATGACTGCAAACTGGGCGCCATAATCAACTCTCCAGCTGACACAAACATCCTTCAAAAAGGTCTCACAGAGACAGATAACTGGTGCCAGCACCATGGTTTAAAGCTAAATGCCAAAAAATGTATAGTCATACCCTTTGGCAAAAACAATGTGCCCACAAATTACCACATAGGCGGAAACCCATTAAGTACAGACAAAGTTATTAGGGACCTGGGGACCCAAGCTGATAGCAATCTCTCCTTTGAAAACCACATTGCCAAAGTGGTTAGAAAGACCTTCTACATAGCCCACCTCATCACGAAGTGTTTCACATCTAGATCAAGAGAGGTAATCGTGCCTCTTTATTCATCCCTCATCAGGCCCATCATAGAATAAAATGCCCCTTTTGGGATGTACCTTACCCGACACCTGCAGCAATTAGAAAGACCCCAAAAGTATCTCACCAAGAGGATCAAGGGTCTCAAACAGTTGCCATATGCTGCTCGGTTAAAAAAACTCCAGCTCTACTCAGTTGCATACTGCCTACTTCGAGGCGATCTATGCCTGACATACAAAGCTATGTCAAATCCAGAATTAATGGACATGCTCCACCTCAGTAAATCTAAATCCCTTAGAGCCACACGCTCGAGGGACTTGAACCTCAGCACAGAAATAAATAGAACTTGCTGGAGGGACAGGTTCATAACCCAGAAGCTCCCTTCGCTCTGGAATAGAATTCCAGTTCATGTGAGGCAGAGTACCTCACTGAATCTCTTCAAGAAGAATCTCGATAGGTGGATGGGGGATTGTAGGTTTGTCTCAGGGATTACTCCCATGTCACTATTAGACAGAGGCACAGTAAACTAAACCTTAAAAAGGGCACAGCATACTCAAATCAAGGGGTGGCATAAGCCATACAGAATCGGGCTAGGCTTATAATTGCCTCAGAGCAGATAGCCTAGTATGAAACTATGAACCTATAATTGTTTAAGCACTGTATGATGACTAAGCTTTTTGAATCATATATCAATAAGCATATGTAACACAACAATAAGGAATGCTACATATCATGAAATGGTAGAATGTGAAAAGAGAGTATGATAAGCAGGAGAGTTTATATGATCATTTAGCAAAAGCAATTTCAATTTGCATGAGATGTCAAATGGTGGACAGTAAAAATAAGTGATATATAGTATCATAAGACAAGTATAAAAATGAAGAAAAGGTAAAGGTGAAGAAAAGAAAGAACTAAGACTGTATAAACACTACAGCAGGAGACTGAACACTGGTAGCTGGCAAATAATTCATACCTCCAAGTTAAGTATGTCAATCTGGCGCTCATAATATGGGTGGTGAGCTCCTACATTGGCAATGTGTGTTTCCATTTGATGCACTAAATGCAGAATTCCAACATTCTGTAATCTGAGGTAAGTTGGTGTCTTTCACGTGGATAAGATTCTGACTTGAGTTGAAGCCTGTGACTCAGGTATACAATGGTATGCCCATCACCCACTAAGGAAGCCTGGGACAATGCAGCAATTGCCTCATGTATGCAGAAAACCCTGTCCTCCTACCACCCAACACTACAACCTGTGAGAGATGCACTTATATAGCCAAACTGGAAGCAAAGTTCTCTTCACCCAAGACTGGACTAGACAGTCAAGAGGAGAAGGTAAACACTTGTACCACAGCACACTCATCACATAGTCCCTCAAAACCTACACCACTAAAACACGCACATAGAAATATGAAACACACACCTACATTCGCAGAGGCTCTCAATAAAAATCTGCTCAAGCAACAGAGACACCCAAAGCAAAAACACAAGCCACCTCCACCCCCCAACACAACCCAAATGACACATAGCCCACAAACTCAGTGTGTCACTCAACCACAGTCCATAAGGCATAACAACATACCCAACACTCTAATCATAGGTGACTTTATAGTCAGGCACACTGATGTTCCTCTCACCAGGCTAAACAAGGAGAAAGTTACTGTCAGCTGCCTGTTGAGTGCCAGGACCCGCCACATAATGCACCCAGTCAGGTCACTCCACAACAAGTACAAATATGACTCTGTCATTGTCCATGTCCACAAAGACATGCACCTGGAGCATTTCTCCCTGGGCCTCCACTGAAAGTTGGCTTTGTTCCAAGTCGGACTTTCCCGGTTAACAAATGTTAAATAAATAAAATAAAATAAATAAAAAATGTTGGTGTGAAGGACCTGAGATGTACCTCCCTGGACTACATGAAAAGAGACATGGAGGAGCTGTCCAATCTTGTAGCCCAGGCAGGTATGACCCTAGACCTGAGTAGCATACTGCCATCACCCAGAATGATACCACAGTACAAGGACAAAATGATTGACTTCAACAATTGGCTAAGCTTCTGGTGTCATTATAAGGGTATCCAGTATCTGTCTGCCTGGAATGACATGATCAACAGACCAAGATGCTTTGCCAGAGATGTTCTGCATCTGTCACCCTTGGAATTCCGGATACTGGCTAAGCCTCTTGCCACCCCTATAGTGCCTTTTTTAGGCAAGGTTCAAATGACAAATTCACCACCTTAACAGGAACAAGCAAGCAAAATTTGAGGGTAATGCTACTCAGTGCTAGAAGTCCAAGCCTCAAAATGCATTCACTCGAGGCACTCCTTAAAATGGAGAACATCAACATCTGTGCAGTGACAGAGACCTGGTTCAAGGCTCCAGAGAGCACCCCTGCATTACCAGGCTATAATTCATACCACACCTTTTGGCCATCTAACCTGGACCAAAACACTAAAGGTGGATGCGTGTCCATATTCATTAAGGATAGCCACACATCCAGGCTAGATGCTCAGCATAATGCATCCGAGACTATCCAAGTGCAACTAACTCTGGGCAAGACTGCAATCCAAATTGTAACTTGCTACAGATCCCCCACCCTGTCCCAGGATTTCCACTCCTCATTTCTTGATATACTGGAAAATATTAGGGTACAACCCAACACCCTAATAATGGGTGATTTCAACTACCCCACCATTAACTGAGAAGTCTACTCGTGTACCAACTCTTTTGCTCAACGTTTTCTGAAATTTATAAATTCCAATGCCTTGGATCAACTTATCCACACCCCCACCAGGGTCAGCAATATCCTAGACCTGGGCATTACCAACATGGGCAACCAGTGTTCCACAACAGAGGTCAGTTCCTCATTGGTCAGATCCGACCACAAGCTAATCACCCTAGACATCCACATCCCACCCCCACCCCCCGTTAGGGAAACCACCGTAAACAATTTCTTCAAAGCCAACTTCACGCTTCTTAAGACAGAAGTGGCAAACTTCATAACACCCATGCAGACAGACAATAGAAGTACGACTGCTGAATACTACACAAATGCACTTTATAAGCACTTACACGAGTGCATGGATCATGCTATCTCTAACGGAACCAAGATGCTATCCTCCAAAAAAAGGAAGCCAATCTAGTGGTCCCCTGCCATAAACAAACTCTACAACAGAAGAAAGAAACTGTTGCAAAAAAGAGTAAAATCCCATGATTGAAGGAACTCCCTGGCCAGCCTCAGTAAGAAGCTGAGATCCCTCATAAAATCCTCCAAAGCTAGTTATGAAAACAAAATCGCCACTGATTCTAAAGACAACCACAAAGCATTCTATAGCTACGTCAAGAATCTCAATGGCAACACTCAGATCTGCTCTGAGTTACAGAACAATGGCATTAAATATACAGAACTAACTGATATTGCCAACATCCTGGCAGATAGGCTCAGTGCTAACTTTACCCCTCTCTCACCCCCTAAAGGGCCCATCTGTATACCGAAAGAATGCAAAGTTCCTGTAATTACGGCTGCACAGGTAAAAAACACACTCTCCAAAGCCAAGAACACAGCATCCATGGGACCTGACAATATCCCAGGCTGCGTTCTACATGAACTGCAGAATGAAATGGCACCCCACCTAAGGACCATGTTCAATCATAGCTTCACCTCAGGCTTTGTACCCACTGAATGGCACACAGCAATGGTTATCCCACTCCACAAAGGGGGAGCCACCACAAACCCTGGGAACTACCGCCCCATTAGCCTAACAAGCCTGGTCTGAAAGGCCATGGAACGTATCATCATGGATTTTATACACAAAGACACTGGTAATCTCCAAACTCTGGACCCCACCCAGTTCAGGTTTGTAAAAGGCAGATCATGTCTCCTAAACCTGATTGACTTCTTTGAAGCAGTCACCAAAGCCATAGACGAGGGTAAGGTGGTTCACACAGCCTTTCTAGATCTTGCCAAGGCTTTTGACACCATCCCTCACTCTGGAATTATAGATAAACTCACTAAACTAGGTATAAATCCCTATTTCACAAGATGGGTTGCCAACTGGCTCACTGACAGAACCCACACTGTGAAAGTAGCAGACTCCAAATCAGACTTCAGACCAATGACAAGTGGAGTACCACAGGGTTCAGTCCTGGGTCCTCTCCTGTTTGGTATCTACTTTTCTGAAGTACAGGCTAAAACAGAAGGTTTTTGGCTAATGAACTTCACAGATGACTGCAAACGAGGAGCCATAATCAAAACTCCTAACGATGTGGATATCCTACAAATGAGCCTCACGGAGACAAATCCCTGGTGTCAAAGCCATGGCCCCAAGCTCAATGCCAAAAGGTGCATTGTCATCACATTTGGTAAAAACTCTGTACCCATGAGCTACCACATAGGTGGTCTACTTAACACTGAAAGTGTGATAAGAGACCTTGGAACACAGGTGGATAGTAGTCTCTCCTTTGATAATCGCATTGCCACAGTAGTCAGGAAATCCTTCTATGTGGCACACCTCATCAAAAAAGGTTTCTCATCTAGGAAAAAAGAGGTCATTGTTTCCCTCTACTCATCACTCATTAGACCCATTATAGAGTACAACGCCCCTTTTTGTATGTACCTCACAAGACATGTACAACAACTGGAAAGGCCACAGAAATACGTCACAAAGAGGATTACAGGCCTCAAACAGATGCCCTATGCAGACCGTCTCAAAAAAACTGCAGCTTTACTCTTTCACATATCACCTACTCAGAGGCGATCTCTGCCTAACATACAAAGCTATGTCACACCAAGAGCTGTTGGACATGCTCCACTTATAGAAATCCCAATCCCTCTGAGCTACATACTCCAGGGACCTAAACCTTGTCACTGCAATAAACAGAACATGCCGGAGGGATAGATTCCTGTCTCACTGACTTCCCATACTCTGGAACAAACTACCTATCTATATCAAACAAAGCTCCTCATTAGCACTCTTCAAGAAAAATCTTGATGATTGGATGGGAAATAGGAAATTCACCCCAGGGATCACCTCTGTGGCTCTGCTCAATAGGAGCACAAGAAAATAATTTTGTTGGATGGCGAAAGCCAGGGTACTTTTTTGGCTAGGTTTATATAGATCCTAGGGCCAATAGCCTAGTACCTACCTATGAACCTATGAACACCTTAGTCAGAAGCATATATTTGTACAATGAATTCTTGAGTATAATCAAGACTGACTTTTGCAGAGGCTGACCTTTCCCTTTCTGAAGTGTCAAGGGTATCTGCCAGTAGCCCTTCATCAGGTAAATAATAGTAAGATACTTAGCACCATCCAGCGGTTGTAAGGCTTCAGGCTTCATATGACTGAGCATAAGGCAAGAATCCGCCTCTCTGTGGGTGTTCAGTTTCTTTTAGGCCACACAGAACCTGGTACTGCCATCTTTCTTTGGCAACAGCACCACTGGTGACTGAGGTCCAGGAGCTTTTGGACTTCTGGATTATCTCCATTTTCAACACATCCTGCAGTTCTTTTCTGAGTTTTCCAAATCTTCCAAGCACTCTGCAAGTGGCTTGTTTGGTGGGTAACTGGGGTCATGTGTCTACATGATGCTGCACCAGGTGAGTACACCTTAACTTACCAACAAATACATCTTCAAATTATTTTAATAATACTTGATCTCCTGAAGATGGGTATAAGTTGTTATTTGGGACAGGCCTTCACCATCCACAGAGGTAACAAGCAAAGTCTCTCCAAGAGGTCCACTTTCAGATCCCCTTCTAGTCCAATCTTGCAACTCACTGCAGATACTAAGTATCAGTGCCCCTCTGTGATAATAGCACTTTATCACATTAACATGACAGAGTTTGGGCTTCTGTCTCATGCCTGCTAGTTCTACCATGTAGCTGACATTACTCACCTTTTCACAAAGATGAGATGACCCTCACAAGTTACCCACAGCTTATTGTGTCTAACAGGAATAAGCAGTATTACTTGTTGCCTTGCATAAAGCTCTCTGGCTCTGGTTGTCCTATCATATAATACATCTTGCTGCTGTTGTGCTAATGTCTGCTACTCCTGGGCCATCCTCAAGAGACCCTTGAGTCTATTCCTCAAAGGTTAGGACATACTTCACAACAGACTCATTTAGGGAATTGTACTCCCCATGCCATGTATCATGATTTAAATACAAGGGCCCTCTTACTCTGTGATCATAGAATAACTCAAAGTTCTAGAAATCTTTTGATTTCTGGGACACCTCCCTAAATGCAAAGAGAAGATGTGGTAAATGTTTGTTCCATTCCCTCTTGAACTGGTCTGCAAATGCTCTCAGCATAGTTTTTAGGATAGACTTAAATCTATATACCAGACCATTATCTGGGGATGGTAGGGGAATCTTTAGATGCTTTAACCCCCAGTGCTTCAACAAAGATGTCAGCAGGATTGACATAAACGTGGCACACCAACCCATCTTCCCTAGAGAGATCCTGCTGTAAATATTGAACAATTTGCCACCTCCTCTGTTTCAAGGGAAAAACAGAGCTATTGTTTCTTGGCATCCAGTGGAATAATTCATCACTACTAGCATACACTTCTTATGTTTGGAACTCATGGTACCCAGTAGTCCCACTGTAGCCATAGTTACCATTTGAAATGGTTCCTTAATAGCATCAATGCAACCTTGGCTTTGTCTCCAGCCTTGCCAACCTATTGACACTACTCACAGTTCCTACAGTACCCTGTTACATCTTTTGCAATTCCTAACTGATAAAAATTCTGCATAAACTTTAAAAAAGCTTTATGGCCATATGGTCTGCAAAGGAATACCATAGGCTATGCTCTAAACTGTCTGCTTTTCCTGTTTTCCCTGACTAAAGTGACTTAAAAAAATGATGGATTTTTTATGCAGATAAAATCCACTAAGCATAAGCATCATTATTCTTTGAACATTTAGGCATTTACACATGGTTAATCAACTAGCTCAGAGACATAAAGTGTACTACAGAGAAAGAAACATTTAAACTTAGATTCACAAAATAAAGCTTAGTTTTGTACAATCTTCACTCTCTGTACTACACTGTCAAATCAAATAAACTAATTCATTCATTCATTGTGATTTCAATGGTATGTGATAATTTCTGGGTTATATGCACTTTTCTACGATGGTAAATGTTAAAAAAAGACACCTTACAAAATATTCATATGTTTAGCAGCAAATAAATGTTCACGGAAAGCCATCACCAAAATTGCTATTATATCAGTCTGGATTCTAGCTGGTTGTATTTATTCAGAACATGAATTATGCAGTTTAAATTAAATAATACAAATTGTATTGTACCTTGAAATAATTTAACCTATAAAATAAAAGTACACACAACGTAAAAGTGAAAACACACACTGATGTGTCATGGCTGTTACCTGCAATGTTCTGTTGTCATGCTCAACTCTAACACAACTCTTCACTTCTACTTCAGTAATTTTAATGGGGGAGTTTTAATTAAGTGAATTACCTTGAATGTCTCATAATTAATAGTGCTTTACTGTTATTACCACTACATATTGCATTCAATCTGTTATGTTAGGCACTAGAGACTTGGCTTCCTGCTTCAAGGATTACAGCCAGAGTGTAACTGATAATAAACATTGCAGAATAAAAGAAATTTATTCTGCCAGACTTCAATTTCTGGGATTTAGAATGTTTATGTGACTTACATCAATGCTTAAAAAAGAAAAAGAGAAAAGAGATTGCTGCCACTCTAGTAGTCATCCAACATGTCCATTTAAAACAGAAATAAAATACGGGTCTATGACACTGGATCGAAAACTGATTTAATCGAACGGCTTTTACACCGAAAATGCCGTCGATAGAAAAAGGTTTTTTGAGATCACGGTACACTGAAGATCAGAAAATTTGCCCTTTCCTCACTGTAGTGCAATCTTGGAGTTGGTATATACATTTAGTGGGGGGTGTGCGGGGCACAGCCCCCCACAAAACCGAATTCTATCAACGGGATTTTCAGTGTAAAAGCCATTCGATTAAATCAGTTTTTGATCCAGTGTCATAGACCCATCAAAAGCTCTTAAGACTTTAGCTGTTTTTTCTCAGAAACTAGTATGTGCAGCATACTTGCAATAATAAATGCCTAAAGGATAGGTTATCATTTATCTCTCCATTTGATCCATTGATCTAATAACTAGCCACCAGGAGTAAATATAAGTACCTTCTAACCTTGGATTGTGCTTAAGATTTTTTTGTTCTTTTTGCCCCTGTTGCCTGCTGATAAACAGCACCCTCTCAACCAAGCAAACCATTTCATCCTCCATCACTAGCAGTAAGCATGGTGTGAGAGGAGCGTTATGTAGGTGGCCACTATGGACGGTTTGAGATATTTTCATTTTTCTGTCTCTGAAGCTGTTGCACACACCTAGTGACAGCACATGGATGAGCTATTTAATGGGCCTCAGTGCCACTCCACTCCTCACTTCCACAAGAGGTGACTTTAGCATGACAATCCCACCATCCCACAGCAGACACCACACAGCTGTTTCCCATCTCAACCAGGGAAATAAATTTATGCATATGTAACCTTGAGTACCCTACCATCACCTAGGATATCCATGCCTATCCTCCCTACCTGTCAGAAAACACCTGTGCCTCTTGTCAAACTCTGGTTGCCTGGGCTGTAGTCAGGTTTTTATCTTTCCATGCAAACAGGACAGACATAGTAATTGCTTTAAAAGCTGATATGTAGTTCATGTTTAAATTAAAAATAAATGGCATTATGTAAAATAAAGGAGCTCAATATAAATGACATAACATAAATGTCTATATCATCTACTGTTTGAATATTACAATGTAACAGCACAACATAATACAACATAAGATAGCTGAAGGTAACATAATATACGATAACCTAGTGTACTATCCTACTGCTCAAAGTAAAACCCTGGAGAAAATGTTTGGGTGTCCTAGGTATTCTGTCAGTGTTACGTGGTTCAAGGGCCTAGGGATGGAGATGTTTTCTTACTTTTAAACTAACACTGTCTAATATGCAGAGATTGTGGTGAAGGTGAAGCTCTTCAGCATTTTTTTTAACTGTCTGATCCCTTTTTTGAAAAAAGGCTCTGTTAAAGCTCGTTTCAGTCACAAGAATGGACGGATTGTTTAAAAGTTTTAACACTTGTCTTCAGAATATAGGTCAGTAGAAGGAGAACCATATCCATGCCCGTAGTCCCAGCATTACACATTAAGTTGGTAAAAAATCTTCTCCTAAATGTAGCAGTAAACAGGATATTTGGAAACAATTCACACATAACACAAAAGACATCCTTCATCTTCTGATGCAAAGTCAATATACGCATTTGCAAAAATGTCAATTCAGTTTTGTGAGCAATGTCCACTAGTAAGTCAGTCTGTTTTATTTATTTATTATTTTTAGGGAAGTCTGATTGAAAGTGACTACGTGTATTTTTTAGCAACTACTTCTGTAAGAGAAGTCTGATACAAAGGCAGAAGGCAAGCTAGTGAGCAGTTTTTTATTCTCCTACTTCAAGGGATCTAACTTGGGTAAAACCTTTCTTCTATTTCTTCAACAGCAATGTAAGGATTGTCGTTTTACTGTACTGTTTTATTTATTTAATTGCATTGTTTTATTTATCTAATTTTTGGAAAATAACAGCACTCCTATATCTTTGCAGTCTTACATTACCTTAAGGAATATTACTAAAGCCCAAGTTATTCGACATAAGAAGGTAAAATACTCAAACTACCATAATCTATATGACAACCCTCACAAACATTCAGGTTAAGTAGATCCCAGTTCTTTAAACCAGGCAAGCTGCCCCAACCTAACCCATTCCTCACTGAATCTGATTATACAACTGCTACCTCCTTCAGTTATAGTTTCTAAACTCTTCTACCTCCATTATTAATCTCAGCAAAACACATGAGTCTTCTATCCCAACACAGACCACAAAACAGTAATCCCTTCTCTTCACTACCCATCCCTACCTCTAAAATTCAATCTTACCTCTATAAATTGCACACTACAATGCTCATCCCAGACAACCTGCCCTCACTATAACTCAGAATTGCAGCCAAAGCCATAGTCTGTCCAATATCCACCCTCATTAACAGATCCATAAAAGAATCCTATGCCCATAATATATGGAAACACTCTTGCATCAGTCTTAAAGGAAGGGTGCCTCTTCCAATAAACTGAATAATTTCAGACTTATAGCTCTTCTATCTCCACTGTTGAAAATCTTACAAAAATGTATTCATGTCTAGCTACTTCTCTGCTTCTTAACAAGTAGCCTCCTCTTCCAAACTCAGCACATTCTTTTCATCACATAGTACCAGTACTGCCCTTCTGTCCTTCATTAACTCAGTCCACCAGCATATAAATAATAATAGTATAGTCTCATCCATTTCCTTGATCTGTCAAAAGCATTTGGCATGTCTGTCTTCACAAACTACTACAGAGACTCTCTAGTCTAAGTTTTCTTCTGATTCGCTCGCTTAGTTTCTCTCCTACATTACTAATAGGAATCAAAGTGTAAAATGGCAGCATGCCACATTACCCTTTCTTCTTGCATCCATTGAAGTCCCACAAAGATGCCTAATTTGGACCCTTATTAGTTAACATTTTTATTAATCCCAACAAATCAGTATGATGATGACTCTACTATCATTTAAAATGCCACATCAAATCCTGAACTTCAAACTCTCACTAAAGAAGCTTTCAAATCTGTAGAAACATAAGAGAACATAATCTGGTGCTCAATGACAAAAAACAAAACAAAACAAAGCAGTTTATGATCATCACCCCCAAATCACAGCATAATATCAAAACTGCCGTCTCTATGGTATCAATAAACTCAGATTTGATATCCAACCTCAGGAAGTAGTAAGCTATATAGAGTTAGAAATTGTTTTAGTGAAAACATCATAAATTGTGTAGCCGCATTCTTCTAACTCTCTATTATGCTGCATTATGTGCAACCTACACACAACACAACTCGTCAAACATTTAGCGTCACACTTAATTTCTGTCCAATACTTAGGCAAGGGAGAGGGAAGAGGAAAGGAGTCAGGAACTGTATAATGTGGGAACAGTCTTTCATGCATGTGGCCTATTAGCAAAGTTATATTATGCAGTCAATAAGTGTGGTCACACACATGTGGTCCACTTTGTCATTTTACATTTTTGTCTGACAGTCCCCCTCTCAATATTGCAGAATGTTGTACAATGTGGTTTATATCACATGCTTCCCCAAAGGAATGAGTGCTGGTTCTCAACATTTCATTTCTTCCCTTAACTGAATGATGACTTGTAACCAGTATTTCCTGATAGTTCACCAACGTCCATGCTATCTGTGCCACCTGCTTAGTATTTTATCATAAAAGTTTTGTAATCTTTTGTGAAACACAATTTATAAATACTTTACAGAATAACATCTGTTAAGTTACTTTAGTATGAGTCATATAGCACATTATACTTGGATAGTTACACTACCTTATCATATTGCATTGTAGCTTGCTGCACTGAAAACAATTCAGTGATAGTTTATTCTAACATCATATAAGGCTTAAGTCAAACTCCAATGATGTAATCCTGCCATATATATTTACACCATACTGCATAGCAGAAATTATTACAGATTTTTATGATTAATCAGTGTAGTGTTAAAGCTGAAAATGTTAAATATCCTGGATGAATAGAAAACTATCTTCATTTTATTTCATATGAAAAAAGACCCTGGTTGGGATTCACAGACATGATGCATACACTGGAGAGGTCTAGAGCCAGACATCTACTTAGAACATGCTTATACTCTGTGATTCAGACACAACAGTGAAGCAGAACAACATATAAATATTATATTATTTAATGAATGGAATATGTATGGAAATGAGCTACTTATTTAAACTGGATGTTAACTTCCATCCCACCCATGCTCATTAAACAATGCAAGAACAGCCCTAAATTATCAGCAAAACATTACTCCTAGAAATGCTGAGGTAGTAAAGAAATCCATTCCTAAGCCTTCTAGGTCTTCTAGACATCCTTTTCTTGTACTTCAGCCATGAAACACAAGCACTAACACCACTGCCACACCTGCTGTTACTGGGAGTCACTTATATAACAAGCCATCTCTGCAAATCTGGAGTGAGCGTAATGGCACCCTTAAGATTCCGTAAGCCTGCAGCACATCCCAGACATGTCAGTCATTTGTGACTCCATTTTAAGACATACAGACATAACACCTACCAGGCTGGCAAAGGATAGGTCAATAGTAGGCAGCATCTCTGGTGCAAGGATTAAAGATGCCACTAGGCCCCTTATGTTTCGGCACTTGGAGTGAATGATCTTAGGCATTCCTCCCTGGAGGAGATGCAAAGAGACTTTGTTCAGGCCTTTGGTTATGTCTACCTAAAGGGCAATGTCCTCACACTGAGTGGCATTCTACCCTCTCCAGAATGATACCTAAATTCAAAGATAAAATAATTGGCTTCAATAATTGGATAGTAAATTGGTGTCATTTTAGAGGATTCCAGTCTGTCTTTGCATGGGATGGAATACTGAATAGACCCATCTCCTTTGTGGTAATCTGTATCTTTCCTCCCTTGTTTTTTGCATACTAGCTATAACTTTGTAACATCCATAATTTCTTTTCAGGCAGAGTTCACCTGCTAAGACATCCCAAAATAAAATACCCTAATCTGGAAAATATCAAAGTCACACTGCTGAATGCCAGAAACCTAAACAACAAAATCTGTGGACTTTGGACGTTCATTAAGCTCAAAGACATCAGCATTTGTGTAATTATATAAAACTGTGTCCATTGTAGTGATTTCTGTTTCTGCATTCTAGGATGCAGTGCCTATCATGCATTCAGATTCACCGGCAACTGTGAAGTAGTGCCAGTATTTATTCAATAACCACATTGCCTCTCACCAGAATTTTCATTACAAATCAGGAACTGGTTGAAGTCCTAGCTGCACTCAGTAAAAATGAATGACTACATTATAACCAATTATAGATCCCAAAGTATGACCCATTCAGCGCACATATAATACTTCGACCAGTTAGAAAAGTTAACAGTCAGATCAAATACATTTCTTATGGGTTACCTAAACTATCCACAAGTAAACTGGCAAACATTTACTACCCACAACAAATATGGATGTTGCAAATACCAATATACTTGGCAAAAGTCTCCTTCTGCCTACCTTCTGCCCATATTCATTTTGAGTTTGTCTTTGCAAACATTTTCCCAGTTGCACCATCTGGAGCAAAACCTCCTCATCAACTCTTCAACCCAAGTGTCTCCACTGGTGATGTCCCTAAAGTGCGGAGAATACGAGTTGAAGTGAACTAATATAAAGGTGGTCCCTCTACTGACTCTGGAAATTTCAGGCCTATTAGGCTCACTAGTATTACCTGCAAGACTGTAGAACACATCAAAGCTGAACTAATAAAAAATTATATAGATGAACCTATATCCCTGGATACACACCAATTCAGCTTTGTAAAAGGAAGATCATGCCTCCTTAACCTTGTTGAGTACTTTGAAAGGGTTACTGAGGCCATGGATATGGGTCATACATTCTAGACTGCTTATCTGGACCTTGCCACGGTCTTTGACATGACCCCATGCTGGAGTTATTGACCCATACATAAGTTCAGTGAATGAGAACCCATACCATCAGGTTTGGGATTATTTGATCTAAAAAGAAAAAATATATCCAGTTGTGTCTTACAGAGCTGTGTCCTGGGTCCCCTCCTCTTTGATATATATTTTTGTGAAATAAAAGATGGAAACAATGAACTAAAGCTAATGAAATTTATTGAGGATTATAAACTGAGTATTCTAATACATTCTCCAGCAGGGCTGGACCAAAGAAATGCTTGATGTATTAATGAAGGGCTTGCACTCCAAATCATGAAATTCAGCATAATTTCCTTTAGTAAATCTAGCATGCCCAGACCAATAGCATAGAGGTTAAGGCACAGGATTACCAACTGGTAGACATGGGTTCAATACCTGGTTGGGACACAACTGGGCAGCAAAAGTATTTGAGTGGAAGAAAGGCTTAGCAGTCTACTTCTATAATATGCCATGAAAACCCTATGAGACATTGCCATGAGTTGATTTCAACTTCAGGGCATCTTATTTACTAAGTCTAATATCACTACTGCTTATTGTGTAGATAACATCCCACTTAAATTTGACAGATTCACCAAGGATTTGAATATGCATGTTGATTACAGATTGCCCTTTGAAGACCTTGCCTATTTGGCAGTAATAAAATCCTTCTGCCTTGCATGGTGTATCCTTATTAGTATCTTTTCAAGGTCCAAAGGAGATATTCTCCCATGTTGATTGTCCATTACTAGGCTCATCATTCAATATAATGTACTATTTAAAATGCAGCTCACTAAGCACCTAAACCAACCTGAGAGACTTTAACACTACCTAACCAAAACATTCTTATGTCTAATTATCCTTAGCTACTTTAATAGACTTAAAGCTCTGTCCCTCTACTCATTGTCATATAAACCTCTGACTGGTGACCTCTGCTTTGTTTTTTGTACTATGAACGACCCAGGACTCTTTGACTTTCTTCACCTAAAATAGAGCCAGTAGTAAAAGAACACCTTTTCCAAAGATCTAAAGTTATACTATCACACCAACAACACCAAATGGTATATCAGATGCCTAGCTTAATTTATATTCCATTTCTGGAAACAACTGTCCTTGCCTTTCAAGCAGAGCACATCAATAGCAACCTTTAAAGGCAGTCTGAATGACTGGATAGGTGACAGCAAATTTTTATCACGGCTATGTGGAGAAAGTCTACATAATGGGGAGCATTATTTTTCTCCTGCAGTACTGGGTTATGCGGCCAATCTTCCTGATGGTCTACTTCGGATGTAAGCTTAGTTAGAACCTATGAACATATGAACCAATAAGGCATAAACAGTTGTACTTGTGCAAGTCAGAGTAAACTCTACTGTGTGCCTCAGCTGTTAGTAAAAAAATGTATTATAATGTATTCATTGAGGTGAACTTATGAAAGTGAAGCTTCTGTACTTCTCTGACAGCCAGCTATCTCAGCATTCCATGCTATGGAGATAGCATTCCATGCATTAAGCAAACACACATACTACAGACCAATCACAGTAGATCATGTCACATGACTTGTAAAGTGCCACCGTTGCTCTAGTAGAATAGCTACATTACTACATGGAAATGCTAGTTAGAGTTATACTTCCTGCTGTATTGCCCATTGTGGCCTGTAATGTAACAGAGTGAAGATAATGGGCTAATACACAGAAAAGGGAAATGAGGTAAAAACATTAAAAAACTTCGCACACTGCTAAATTGTGCTGTTGAGTACTAACTTCTGAGTACTTGCCTAGCCTTAAAGTTCTGCAGTGTATATAGCTTTTGCAATGAACTGTGCCTGGAGCGTTTCTCCTGGGCCTATGCTGAAAATTGGCCTTGTTCCAATAAAGATAATGAAACTGTGTAGCTCATCAAACACATGAATGGATACAATATATATATTTTGATGTAGGACACTGTCAAATAGCAATTTGATCAACAGTGTCTTCTGGTAAGGAAAGTTATTCAAAGCACCATTTGTCAAATTATTTAATTATCAGAAACAGAAAGTTCAAATTGCATATAAGGTAAGTGTGTTGGGGTGTTAATATGTGTCAGTGCTTGTGCTTTAGGTTAGAGTAGGGGCTAGATAAACAGATTTGTGTGTGTGTGTGTGTGCATGTGCGCGCGAGTGCGCGCACAAGTGCAAGTGTTTGCTGCTAGGGGTTGGAGTGAGGACTAAGTTAAGGAATACATATTGTGGTGTGTGCACATCAATGCTTGGCAGTGTGTAAATGAATTTGTTGAATGGCAGTTTTTTTTTTCACTGTACTGACGAATGTTATTGAATGTGCACCAGAGTGCTTGCAGGTTAGGGTTAACAAAAGGGCTAGATTTGAAAATAGAGGTAATGTTTTGCATGTTTGATGGTGAGTGTGTGTGTTTGTGTGTGTGTGTGTGTGTGTGTGTGTGTGTGTGTGTGTGTGTGTGTGTGTGTGTGTGTGTGTGTGTGTGTGTGTGTGTGTGTGTTTGTGTGTATGTGCCCGAGTGCCATAATTAGGGAAACAGGTTTTCATAAATTAATGTGTATGGTTAGGGATAATGGCAGGGTTAGGGATAGCATACGTGGGTAAGGTGAACCATAGGGCAAAAAACTCTTTCTCTAACAGTAACACTATTCAGAAAAATATAATCAGAATTAATTCTTAGGGTTGAAGCTCAGAGATCAGAAAAGGAAACTATTTTCTTTTATTTTTGCTTGTTTGGGTTTCAGAGTTTTTGTTGTTCAGTTTGTTTTTGATGTGCTAGTATTGATTCACTTGCTTTGATGTCTGTGCAGTTCTGCAGACTGTTGTTTAATGATACACATATATTTATTTATTGGCATTTGATTACCAGGAAATTCTCATACAGTAGGCGTCCATTTCAGCAGACAGCTAAGGAGAAAAACTCCAAATTATTATAAAAGCATTTAAGAACAAATAATGTTACAATCTTCAAAAATAATATGATAAAAAAATCTACAGTTTAAACAGTTACATCAAATTAGACATAATATGAAAACATTGATTATGAATAAATACAACATATATGACAATGATTAAATATATTTAGAAGTTTGTAATACAAACAGGAATTGTAATATGAACTAGGAGAAAAAAACATGGTTATGGCATATTTAGATAGAGAGTCAGGGAAGAGACATTGACTGAAGTCAGGAAGCGAGTGAAGAAAGGGTAGCAAGGAGGCGTAAGGCATGAATACGTACTTGCTTATAGTAAGGCATATGGTTTAACCTGGGGTTCAGAAAGAACTGAGAGAGATTTTTCTCTCACTCAGAATATTTTTAAAGGACAGGAGCGAGGGTACTGACCTCATGGATACAGATAATGTGTTCCAGGCCTTAGAACATGGCACAAGTACAGACCACACTTAACATATTTGACAGGATTGTGGACAGAAAGGAGTTTTTAGTTATTGGGTCATAACACTGAGAGGGAACATAATTATGTATAATGGTATTTAGTGCTGGACAAGCAGATGGATGCTGGATTTTATATGGGGTGGGAAGCTGTGTATGTATATCTATCTATCTATCTGTCTATCTATCTATCTATCTATCTATCTATCTATCTATCTATCTATCTATCTATCTATCTCTCTAGCTATCTAGCTATCTATATATTAACTAAAGAACGAACTTCCATAACTAAGGTTGAGGAATGAGACAGACACACATTATATGTTGAGCGCTTTCATCCTTTATTCTTAATAGGACTTCATCAGAACATGAAAAAAATATAAGAAATAGTCCAATATATATTTGACCAGAGAGGAACTAATAGCAATAAAAGTGTCATTCAAGTTATTCATAAAAATGCAGAGACCACTAAAGCATCACTATGGAGAAACAGGGTGTTGTCAGTTATACCAGCGTAGTGCACATCTTATGTTTAAATAATTTTGAATGCGCCTTCGCCGAACTTAAAATAACAAAAACTGAAAACAGTGAAGGCGCATATCAGTGATTTCTTTCCCGGGGAAAGAAATCACTTGCCCGCCTCCAGTAGTTTGCTGCTTTGTAAACTGTAGTGTGATCTTGGAGTTGATATATTTAGTTGGGGGAGGTGTGGGGGGCAAAGCCCCCCACTTTGGTTTGTGTGTAGTGATAGTTTTTTTTTTTGGAAAAGTGATTTCTTTCCCAGGAAAAGAAATCGCTCCTATGTAGTTTTGCTATTTTCAGTTTTCGTTATTATGGGTTCGATGAAGATTCATTCGAATTAATGCATCTTCGACGTTGTGATATAGACCCATTTAAATTATCATTTTGACCAGGAGCTGCATCAGCATTCAACAGTAATTGCCACTTAAGTTAATGAACTTCCAAAAATCAGTCAGCATCCCCTACAAAAACATCAACTTGCTCAAGTATTATAAATTGAAACCCAATAAAACCTGCACACTGTAAACTGTGTTTCCCTAAGGCATTAGAACAGTCATTGTGTCTGATGGCTGCCAGGTGTTCCTTAATGCGGTCAGATAGCTTCCTGGATGTTTTACCAATGTAAAAAGGGTAAAATCTTTTACATATACCTGCGTACACAATATTACTGCTTTTACAGTTGTAATGTCTTTGAAAAAAACTTTGAAGTTGCAGTACTTAAACAAGAATGAAGACCCTGTAAAGATAAAATTACAAGTTACACATTGACCACAACTAAACATGCCCTGAGGCTTGTCTGTAGTGTTAAGGCTCTGTAGCAAATAGAAAGATTCATTTCTCTCAAAACTGGTTCTTAAAGTTTTTGTTCTCTTGTAAGAGAAATGTGGACCATCACCAAGAACTGCTTTGTCTGTAATAATTCCCCAATTTCTAGTGATGATATATATATATATATATATATATATATATATATATATATATATATATATATATATATATATATATATCTTCTATATCACATCGTCGAACTTGTATAAGTTCGAACGATGTACTATCGAACCCAAAAGTTCGAAAAGCAAAAATAGCAAAGTCACGGCACATCATTTTTTTTCCCAGTGAAAAAAAAAATTGGTGCACCGATTTTGGGGCTTTGCTATTTCCTCCACTGTGGTGTGATGTCGGAGTTTGTATATTTAAGTGGGGGGGGGTGTTTAAGGTTTATGTTTTTTTTTTTTGTTAGGGAACAGCGATTTTTTTTCCCTGGGGAAAAAAATCGCTGTTCTGTGTGTTTGTTATTGTGTGGACTTTTGGGTTCAATATTACATTGTTCGAATTTATACAAGTTTGCGATGTGATTTAGACCCTATATATATATATATATATATATATATATATATATATATATATATATATGTATATATATATATATATATATATATATATATATATATATGGGTCCACTTCTGAATCTCAAAATAATGAAATATTGAATTTTAGTATTTTAAGACTAGAAAGGCATAAGCACCGTTATTCAAAACGGAACTTTAACAAATGTAAGTTTCCTGAATTTGTGATAGGTGTGGTGTGGTTTGCACTTTATTGTTTCTGTCTCTTTAAGGTTCAGTATGTTCTGGGATTTCTACATGGCTGCCGATGTGTGGTTATGTACGAAGATTTAGGTAGGTGTTTACTTTTTAAGGGTTTTGGGTTAAAATTTGTTACTTTTAATTTTTGGGGGGAGTTGTAGGAGTAAATTGGTTTGCTAGGTGAGAGTGTGTGTCTGTTAGTGCTGAAAGTGGTGATATTTTACATGTGTGGCATGTGTGTGCATGTGTTATTAGTGAGTGTAAGTATGACAGTGGCAATGGGAGTGTAGGGCACGTAAAAGTAGTTTTTTTTTAGAGTTAGTGTGACCTTGATGTTGATATATATATATAAGTAGCGGGGATATGGGGGGTGCAGGGGGGGTTTACCCCCCTGCAAAATCATATGTCCCGGGATTCATGAAGCTTGCGCCAGGTGCAGGCGTAGTGCCGGCGTTCCAATCCCAAATATGGCTGGCGAGCGATCCAGGTACGAGCTGTCCCCAATTGCACTACCTGCATACTCTACGCCCGCACAGCTCCCGGGCCCTGTATGCTAATTAACTCATGTGCAGCAGTGTAGCATGCAAATGAAGGTATGTAGTGATCCAGGAAGTGGTGCAGGAGTAGTGTAAGCATGCAAAAATGTAAACCGTAAAAAACGGTTTACATTTTTGCAAACATAAAATCGGAGCCATGACAGACGACCAAACACATGTATTATATTGTCAATATATACCAATGGCTAAATATATAGCCATTGGCATAAAAAAATGTACAAAATATAAAATTAACATTTAATATTTATATTCGCACTATCGTGAAGTGGAAGCGTAGGGCAGCAGTGCGCAAATGGGGTCGCAAGGAAAATAGAAAATATAGAATAAAACTGCAATGTAACACATATCATGATTTCCCCATAATAGTGAATGGCAGGCATGCAACACCACACAATGGTGCAAGGGTTACTAAGGGGCTGTGACAGTATTATGCGTGGTAACTAGGAATTAGTAGGCAATGTCATGCAAATGAGAGGAGTAATAGTGAATCACAGATTCTCCGCTTGTGTAAGGATGCACCTCACAGCATCACATTATAACACTGAGGTGTGCCCTTGAGATAAAGATGACATCAAGAGAGGGGTGTGTCACCTTTGCTGTAAGCACATTGGAGCATTGCTAATACGGTTTGCCCTTAGCTAAGCAAAGCTGCAGGATAGGGGTGTGTTGAGCTGGCTATAGCTTTGCTTAGCTGAGAGTACACAAGGTAACCGAGTATGCATGTGAACGGAGAGGAAAATGCGCTTAAACCCGGTAAACGGGTTTGTGCGATGCGGCCCAGAGCTGAAACAGGAAGGATATAGGAAAGAAATAAGGAAATGCTGCAGCAGGGAAATTGGAGTGCAAATGACTAATTAACACCTAGGAACCTACAGTGGGCCATTCACAACAGCTAACAAGACTGCAAGCAGCTACCTGCAGAACAGGAAAGGGGAGGGGCTGTACTGCAAAGAAAACAGTAAAGTGTCACAGCAGAACAAAGCGGATTTGCAGAATATCAGCTACAAGACACATTTTGCAACACATGACTGGGTAGGGAAAGTACAAAACAAGAAATACGGCAGGTGGATGCATGCCTGATAATGGGAGGGGAGCCAGGTTTAAAAGTGAATTAAAGGGCAACAGATTAATCAAGACAGGCAAGCATAACCCCACACTAAAGGCCCCACACTTGCAGTACTCACTGTAAAACCCATAATTAAGATACCCTGCAGCTGGAATTGCTGATAAACACCCAATGACATCAGCAGCATCCATAGCAAAATAGTATAAAGTGTGAAAGCACCTCACACACACTTGTGTATTCCCATACACTCTGCACCATTGGTGTATACAAACGAGGAATATTTAGTATGTACATGTTAGGGGCTGTCATAGCTTTGATCCACCAGCATGTGTTGGAGACTGAAGGTGGTGTGAAGGATGATGCACACAACCACCTCAGGCACTAGAGGAGGAGAAGAGTGTTCAGACCCAGGGTAACCTACCAGGGGCTACATGATCTGGAGATAGTAGAGCATTACAGGGGGGACAGGGACACCTTACAGCAACTTGTGGAGCCTCAGAGCCAGAACAAACAGAGGGCAACCCATCCCAGTGGATACGAAGGTATGTGTAACCTGAGAATACTAGCTACAGGTACCTTTCAAAAGCCAACTGGGGATATCATGGGGATCTCACAGGCATCAACATCCAGGGTACTTCACCTGTTCCTGGATGCCATGTTACCACATGCCAATGAGCACATATACTTCCCCTGAATGCAGGATGAGTTAGCCAGCAATATGCATCTCCTCCACCTTGTGGCAGAATACCCGGAGGTACTGGTTGCAATAGACTGCACGCATATATACATCAAGTCACTACCTGGTGAACAGGGTAGGCACTACATAAACCACAAGGGATACACCTCCATCAACTGCCAGGTCATGTGCAATGCCCAGGGCATTATCATGGATGTGTGTGCTGGCAGCCCTGGAAGCTATCACGACTTCCACATCTGGCATGTCTCACAGCTGTATGAGGTATTTGCCAGGGGGGACATCCCATATGGCCACCTGGTGGGGGATGCTGGCTATGCACTGGAACCATGGATGATGACTCCCATCAGAAATGCACACACACCCATGCAGGAATGCCATAATGAGGCACACAAACAAACCAGAATCATCATAGAGCATGTATTTGGGATGCTTAAATCATGGTTCCGTTGCTTGGATATATCTGGTGGAGCCTTGTAGTACTCTCCAGGCACGTGTGCCCACATCTTCATAGTATGTGCCATACTACACAATATGATCTTGCGGAAACAGCTGCAGCAGGGACAGAATGGGGAAGGCCCTCACAGCCCACCACCATTGCCAAGGGCCCCACAGGCACAGAGGTACTCAGACCACAAACACCCTGAGCCAGCCCCAGTAGGCAGATGGAGGCGTGCCCAGTATGCCCATGACTTGGCACGGAGGGACTGACACCTTTCTCCACCTGCACACACAGTAAAAATGGTTGGCACACACACATACAAGACTACCTGTAAATTGTCATGTATAGGCAGTCTACTGTGTGCATCCAACATAAGCAGCCCTCAACTATTGCACACACAACTGTTATTGGCACAAAGTAAGTCAACACCTGAGCAGTAAATTAAGCTATCAGCATGTGCTGATACTGTATGCATAGGTTCATAGGTTCATAGGTAGGTACTTGGCTAACTGCCTGAGGGCATTCATAAGCCTAGCCAAAATGTGTCAGCTTTTGCCACTCAACTGTCCCTCTGTGGAGCAGAGCCAATGGCAGGATCCCTGAGGTGTATCTACTGTTCCTCATCCACTCATCAAGGTTTCTCTTGAAGAGTGTTAGTGAGGGGCTCTGTATAATGTAATTATGGATGTTGTTCCAAAATATGGGCAGTTTCTGTGACATGAATCTGTCCCTCCAGCATCTTCCAATTATTGTTGTGGCAGGGTTCAGCTGTCCTCAGCATGTGGCTCACTGTGACATGGATTCCCATAGGTGGAGCATATCCATTAAGCCTGAGTTTGACATGGCTTTGTTGGCCAGCAGAGATCATCTCTGAGTACACGAGATGCCACTGAGTAAAGTAGGAGTTTATTCAGTCTGGCTGCATAGGACATATGTTTGAGGCCAGTAATCCTCTTGGCAAGGTACATTCGTGGACCTTCCAGCTGTTGGATGTGTCTTCTGAGGTACATCCCAAATGGGTTATTATACTCTATGATGGGACTGATGAGTGATGAGTAAAGGGGCACTATAACCTCAGTATGTCTAGATGCGAACCCTTTAGTAATCAGATGGCCTACATAGAAGGATGTCCTAACTACTTTGGAGATATGATTGTCAAAGGAGAGGGGCTATCTACCTTAGAACCCAGATACCCTATTACCTTGTCTGTATTAAAGTGGCTGCCACTTATGTGTTAATATGTGGGTGCTTAATATTCCACAATGGAATGACCATGAAGTTTGTGGCACTTAGCTGGAGGCCATGACTTTGAGACCATATGTTGGTCTCTGTGAGGCCCCTTGAAGGATGTCTGTGTCAGCTGGACTATTAAGTATGGCTCCCAGTTTGCAGTCATTGCCAAACATGGTCTGCCGTACTCCACCTGTGTTTGACTGTACCTCTGAGAAGTATATGCCAAACAGTAGGGGTCCCAGGACTGAGTCCTGTGGGACACCAGTTGTGACGGGTTAAGAGATGGACCTGGAGACAACTAGTCATACCATGTGGGTTCTGTGTGTAAGCCCGTTGGCAACCCATCCTGTGATGTATGGGTGTATATACAGGCTGGTGAGTTTATCAACAATACCTGAGTGGGGAATGGTGTCAAAAGCCTTGGCAAGATCCAGGTAGTATGTGTGAACCACCTCTCCCCTCATCTAACATCTTGGTGACTGTCTGTAAGACGTCAAACAGGTTCAGTAGGCATGAAATGCACTCAACCAAGCTGACCTGGGTTGGGTCAAGTGTTTGGAAGTTACCAATGTCTTTGTTAATAAGTGCCATGAGGATGCACTCCATAGCTTTGCAGACCAGGTTAGCCAGGCTTATGGGGTGGTAGTTACCATGGTCAGTTGTGTTTCCACCTTGGTGGAGTGGAATAACTGTTGCCACATGCCATTGTATGGGCATGTAGCCTGTGGAGAGGCTGAGGTTGAAAAGCTTAATTAGGTGGGGTGTCAGTTTATCTTGTAGTGTTTGCAAGATGCAGTCTGGGACACCATCTGCCTCCATTGACACTGTGTATTGCTGTTAGAGAGGGCCATTTCCACCTGTGTTTCTCTGATGTCTGGGATACTGTACTTTTCGGGTATTGTTGTGGGCTCTTTAGGGGGTAAAGTTTGCACTGAATATATCTGCAAGGATGTTGGTGATATCAGTAGGGTCAGTATATTTTGTGCCATATTGCACCGGCACAGTGCAAATTTGTGTGTTACCACTTAGATCCTTGACATAGCCAAAGAAGGCTTTGTGGTTATCTTTCGAATCCTTGCCTATTTTCCTGTTGATGTTAGCCTTAGATGATTTCATGACAGACCTACATTTCTTACAAATACTGGTCACAGATGTCTGCCCTTCTTGGGATGTGCTCTTTTTCTGGTCTACTGTCCTACTTCTGTTGTATGGCCTGTTTATTGCAGGGGTCCACCAGACTGGTGTCCTTGTCTAGGAGGAGTGGGTCTTGGTTTACCAGTGATGGCATGATCCATACATCTTTGTAGGTGCTTATAGAGTGCATTTGTAAATCTGTCTGTATCTTGAGCAGTGTTTTCCCTTAGCATGGGGGCTGCAAAACCCCCCACCCCTGTCTCTAGTAGTGTGAATTTAGCTGTAGGAAACGTATACACTGTGGTTTCCGTGGGTGGGGAAGATGGTTGAGTGTGGAAACAGTGAATAGTTCATGGTCAGATCTAACCAGTGACTGGTTTACCTCTGCTGTGGTGCACCTGTCGCCCATGTTGATGATTACCACTTCTAGTATGTTTCCACCCCTCATTAGGGAGTTTACCATCTGACACAGGGCATATGAGATGATAAATTCCAGGAAACGCTGGGCCTGGAAGTGAGTACTTGAGTAAGTTTCCCAGTTAATGGTAGGGTAGTTGACATCGACCAATACTAGGGTGTGAGGTAGGACTGTCATGTTTTCCACTGTCTCCAGGTAGGCGGAGTGGTGGTCCTGGGTCATGGAGGGTGATCTGTAGCAGGCCACAGTTTGCAATGCAGTTGTGGCTGATGTTAGCTGCACATGGATGATCTCAGAGGTATCATGCTGTCTCACTAACCTGGAGGTGTAGGTATCCCTGATGAATATGGATACACCCTCTCCATGTCTGTGTCAGTCCATGTTCTGTGGCCAAAATGTGTAGTATGGGTTGTAGTCTGATAGTGCTGGTGTGCTCTCAGGAGCCTTAAAACAGATCTCAGTTACTGCACAGATGTTGATGTTGTCCATACTGAGGAGTGTTGTGAATGTGTGCATGTTGTGATCACAACCCCTGATGTTGAGTAGCATAACCCTCATTGATTCTGCTATTGTGATGTTTATGGAGGTGGGATTCACCTTTGAGACTTCCCTAAAAAATGCGCAGTTCCGGTACAATAAAGGCTGTCTCAGTGTTCGGGGACCAGGATAATCCTAAATAAATCCCACGAATCCGATAAAAGGTAAAAAAGTGTTTAATTACACTAAAAAAACATACACCAAAGTAAAAACTGTTGTAAAAAACAAAGATTGAGTGCTTTTGTCTCCCTCCGGAGACTTCTTCAGAATCTACCACCATTTTCAGATGGTCCTCAATAAATACATAGTGCTCAAAAATCATTGGTTAACAGTGTGTTCCTTAATTAAACTAATTAAACTAAATAAAACTAATTAAACCAATTAATTACGCATCTCAAGTATGTCTTGGGTTAGTTTTTATTTACTATTTTCTATTTATTATTTTTTTCCATGTACTGTTGTTTGGCATAATGTCCTTTGTTGGTGTACATGTCAGCCCTCTTTTCAAATGCCAGCCCTTTAATGTTTAATTGGTTTAATTAGGGCAATTAGAAGCATAGCTACAGTGCGTTGGCTTTCTCTGCACCATTGATGAAATAATTGAGCCTCTGTCAAGCATAGCCAATGAAGTGATTCCAAGCAGAGTTGCTGGAAGCTGGTGAAAACTGGGGTGGTGGAGGGTGATAGGGGCACTTAGTGATCTAAAGTGGGCATGTTACCTGAAAAATCAACACCATTCAATTTCCCCAACAGGTTTCGCAGCTATAAAACTGGATGGGGCTCCCCTACCACCTGGCTGTATGGTTCTGGGACACATGATCCCAGGGGTGTATATTTTGTTACCCATTCACACATCAAGGTTTCCCTTGAAGTGTGTCAGTGAGGGGCTATGCCTAATGTAGTAAGGAATGTAATGTATAGTCTCTCATTTCATTTGTTACATGTTTTTATTTCAAGAGTAAGTGAAGTTCTATGGGTTTGGGTGCCTCCGCCCTTTGCTTAGCCTAGCTTGCACATAGAAATCATCTAAATAGGAAATAGGCGAAAGCAACGTTAATGTCAATAGTGTAATGGCTACAGCATTTGCATAGTATCTGTGCATTCGAGGTTCAAATCCCAATAAAGTCAGGGATGTTTATCATGTTAAAAAGTATACCTTAACCACAGCTTGCATATATAGGTAGTATTCATCAGTACAATAAACATTTGAAACATCCATATAAACCCATGTGTGCTGGAGAGTAAAGCCAACAGAGAATGTAATGTTATGCACATAGTGAGACGTTACTTCACTGAAATATATATATCCTGAGTAGTTAGCAGATGTGGCCGTGTTTGCGCACACAGGTTATACGTTTTAAAGTTTGTTTAACTGTTTAACTGCTGCTTTAATGTCACACAAACACTTTTAAACATACTTACAACTGCTTAAATGAGCCTTATTCTGGAGTAAAAAACATTTTTAAAGCATTGCAGGTGTTGAACCCTGGACCATGCACACTACAGTCATGGGACTTACCACTAAGCCATCTGAGCTGTATACATGTTTCATGGTCTTTAGACTACACCTTATACTATAGGCATTCCACAGTACTGACCACAAATGGGTCAGTCACTTTGTGTCATATGTACAGCACATTGTAATGTACTGTAGTTTGTGAATCAACATATACAAGTCTACATATGTATAACTATTACAAATTAATACTATATATATATATATATATATATATATATATATGTATATATATGCATGTCAGTGATGTCTGCACGCGCACACGCACACACATATATATATATATATATATATATATATACAGTTACAGCTATAGTTTTATATATATATATATATATATATATATATATATATATATATATATATATATATATATATGTATATATATATATATATATATCTATATATATATAAACATCGATGAACACACTTCGTGCCACAGAAGCAATCCAAAGGAATTTAAGTGTACACAAAAACACATGCAGCTCTGGTATTATTATTATTAATATTAACATAATTCACCATAGAAGGGATGGTTGTTGTGTATGTGGAGATTGTGGGGGGGGATGATGGGTAATGAAATCATGCATCAAGGAGAGCCTGAGTTGGATGCTCAATAAGTGAACTGGAGGGGCATACATGGAGTATGGGGACAATATAAAAAGGACACAAAACAAGAACCATTCTCATCCATAATACACCCTGTCATGTCACATTGCAACACCTAATTTCACAAACATATGAACATTAACATGTATCATACAGATGTACACCAACTGACTGTCACATTTGTTTTTAGTAGTGAGTAATGCCTGTAGTAAAATGTATATTCTAAACACCATAACATTTGTACATATCACAGATGCCTTAGTGATAAAGTCAGTGACTGTGGTGTTCATGGTCAAGAGTTCAAGGGCTGTTAATTTAATTTGAGGACCACAATAAGGGCTGTTGGATGCAGGTGGATTAAAGCACTATTAAGCAGTTGTAAGCGGGTTTGCGCGGGTTTGCACGATGGTAAGCGGCACTTAAACATGGTTAAATGGATAAGTGCTTCACAGGTTTAACCTTTGCTTAACATTGCACAGTCCACGGGCAAACCTGCTTACAACCACTTAAATGTGCATTATTCACACTTTCCCTACCAGTGCCTACTCTGAGAGGTAAAATAATAACCCCTTCCAGGATTAGAACTTGCAACCATGTACACCATCCTCAGAGTATCCTACCACTAAGCTACCCAAGATATACCTATGCCAGTTGTGTATTCAGACATGTTAAAACACAAAAGGGAGGATTGTGTGGAAAGAGGACAGACTGCAATGAAAGGTGTATGCTATATATATATATATATATATATATATATATATATATATACAGAGAGAGAGAGAGAGAGAGAAACATACATAGATACATGTTGACATATAGAGATATACATATATATATATATATATATATATATATATATATATATATAAAACATCTACACGTCTATGGAAGTACAGACATATATATATATCTATAATCGCCCATACATACATACATGTGTGTATACAGCATCTGAAGTGTTCATGTCTGAGTATAACATGGACCATAGCAATCGCACATTCTGCCCCCCCCAAACAATATGAACATAACATATGAAGAATATATGTCAATACACTATTACAAATATGTTCTATGGACACAGTCACCAACACAACTACAATGACTGCAAATATCCATGACAGAAATACACAGACAGCTTTAATTTAGTAAAACGTTATTACATTGCGATGTATAGCCAAAAGGACTAGCAGTACATGCATGCTATACAGGAAGCATTTAACAGTGCCTTAATGAATCATCCTGCAATCACCATAGTATTAGTCCACTAAGGGATAGGTGTTCACATAGGGAAAGAACGCCCACACACATATAGAAGATGTATAAAAACGGTTCCTACACACCTGCATTTGCTATGTACACCCACCAGCAACTCCTTCACACCCAAACTAATTACAACCATACATACTGTCATACCATAACCAATTATTCACCCACTGTACGATATCTGCTGAAACCTTAACATACCTGGACACAGACACACTAACATAGGTTCATAGGTTCATAGATTAGTACTAAGCTAACTGCCCTTGCGAGCCATTTTAAGCCTAGCCAATTATCCCTTGTGAGACTCAAATACTGCACCTTGTGTTTGTAAGGCGAACACCTTAACCATTAGGCCACTTTCCCAACCCCTATGTGAAATAGTTACTGTTGTACAATGGAACAGCTGCTGATGTTACAGGGTTTGTTTGAACTATTCCCATTTCAGAGGGTTGAAAAGTAATTACACCAGGAAGTGTTAACGATTAATGATTATCAGCACAGTATGATACACATTAACACCAAACACCAAAGATGTCTGGTAAGCACACTGTAAACCCCCTAACATTATGTGCATAGCCATGCAGCCTTGAGCTGGTCAAACATCCTGGCCAGACTGAAACATATGCACAAGTATTAGGTACAGACAAACTCTGCACAAGTAGCAATGATCAGAAATACAACAGCAGTACTCACATTTAGACCACATCCTCTAGGCTTTACACACAATATATTAGTTGTCTCCATACAGCTGTTGCAATAGATTTCAAACAACACTTCCAGGCTGTCTTCCTCACAATTAAGGCAAAGGGTCAATGCCCAAGTGGAGTACTCAGTTATACTCCACTGTTGCCATGGTATTGGCTAAGGCAGTAGCTGCACAGCTGATGTGCATGTAATTAACTACTTAGGAACACCAATTGGTTATCAGGATAGCACATGTTACTGATCTCTAACTATAAAAGGATGCCTTGTCACACATTCAAACCATCTGTATCTACCTGTAGAACAGTACAAAATACTGAAACACAAACTGAAAACGAGTAATATACCAGTCAATAACACTTCCAATTACTAAGAAGGTATGTATAACATTTAGTAAGTCTGTGTATGTAGTACCTGTTCTGTAAGAATTACAGTGTAATCAATGCATATAGTGGAAATAGCTATCTTGTAGTGATGTATTGTTGAGCAGTAGTGATGCTTGTAGTATTCTATGTGTGTACTGCTGTAGGTCACAAGGCAAACTCCTCATACACCACAAGGGATGATATATATGGGCTTATAACTCACCAATTCTCTTCCAGCCACTGTCAGTGTCAGGCTTGGTTCAACAAGTATGTGCTATAACAGGGGATTAGTTTATGTTGATATATTGTAACAGTAGACATATGTATGGGTGTATAAGTAAGATGAACATTGCAAAGGTGGGCTTACTGTGCAAATATGGTTTGCATTGTGGGTTATTGTGCCAATAACTGTGTAATGTACAGTATTTTAGGCAGATACGTATTCCATTTTACATAGCATTTCTGTTATGTTATGCAAACATTAGTTATGTCTATTGGCAATTACAATACTCAATAACAGGATACATATGACTTGTATTCATCTGACAGTTTAGCAGCATGATAGCAAAGGTAATTGGAAGAGCTAGGTAACTATCCATGCACATAACTCATGTAATATCCACCTCTCTAGTATCGTTTGCAAGCAATAACAGCTGTGCATGTGTACATGTTATGCAAATGTGTAGTGACCCTTGTTACAGGGCTGGGCCAAATGGCTATGTGCACACCTACATAGAGTGGATATTCAGAGTAGAGACACACTGGTTGAACTTTCAGGTTTGTGTAGCCTAACTTCTCATTGCCAACATAACAACCACTTGCAAATACTGTATGTAAGGTAGTGCACAGTACTGGTAATGAAACAGGTTGCATATCATCTTTAACTCCAGTGTAACATCTGCAGTAGGAGTGTAAGATGTAGGACACTGCTGCCCATGTGTAATAGCTGCTTCATAGGTGATGGCTTACACTATCTGATTATATCCTGATCATGTTGATAGTGGCAGCAGAGTCTATTGATACATGACTGTGTTTCGGGAGTGGATGTCTGTGCCCAACAGAGCTCATGGTTCTGGTGGATATGTGAGTATATATCCAGAAAAGGATACAGACCTGTTGACACTTGCATCATCTGTGATCAACTATCAGGATGTGACATGCTCCTCAGAGGAGGATTGCTGCTAAAGGTAGCTACTATGTTTCTGTAATAGCCAGTGTTGACAGGTCCATAACACAAATTACTTGTGAGCATCACTGTCTAAAACATCTTCATAAGCAATAAGTACACTAAATACAGTACTTGGTACTTGTAGTACTGAATGCTCATACAGGCATGTCCACTAGTCAGCTACTGGTGTTTACTAATGTCAGCTTTGTGTATGTGGCCATCCTGCGGGAATGTAATCTCTATGCCATGTACACTGCCAAACACACCTAATACCACACCCCACACATTGTCTGGGATGCAGCTACAGGGGTAAGCTGGAAGGCAGTCCAGTCTACAGCCATGACTGGACTGGACAGTTATGAGGTGTAGGTTAACAAATACATCTCATCATCACAACCAACACATACCCTTACCAGAACACAGTAAGGACATACTACCAGAAATCACACACATTCACAGAGGCTTCTAAGTATCTGGCCAAGCAAGTGACTTCCCAAGCTGGAATAGACAGATAACAAAATACACAAACTGTATGACATAGTTTGCATAATTGTGCCACACCTCAGAACACGTGGCCGGAAACATGCCCAACAGTACTCATTTGTGAATGCAAACTCTAGCACTATGTTACACACCAACCTATACAAGGGCAAACATACTGTCAACTGCCTGTCTGCCATGATTAGCCACATACCCATACACTCAGACCACCTTTTGAACTATACACTTGGCTCTGGCATATTCCATGTTGTTGTGCAGGACCTGTGATGCAGTAGCCTGGATTGCATGGAAACACACATGTAGGAACTGTCACGTCTTGTATCCCATGCAGGTATGTCCCAAGGCCTGGGTAGCTTTCTGCCATTGGCCAGAATGATACTGCAGTACAGGGACAAAAGGACTGTATCCCACAATTGTCTAATGTACTGGTGCATTTCAAAGCATAACCAGTATCTCTCTGCCTGGGATAACATGGTTGACAGACCATGATGCTTTGTGAGACAGGGCCTGCAACTGTCACCCCTGGGAATCTGGATACTGGCTAGGGCTCATGCTTCTCCTATAGTGCCTTCCTCATGCAAAGTTCAAGTGAAAGTCCACTGCTGTAACAGGGCAGCCAAGCAATGAACTGCAGGTCTCGCTACTCAGAAATACATTTCAGAAACTCAGTATGGACTCACGTATGTCTATTCTTAACATGGAGAACATATCTGTGCAGTGACTAAGATATGGTTCAACGCTCCAGAGGGCACATCTGCATGATCATGTTATAACACACACCTCACCTCTTGCCCATTATCCTTTATTGGAAGGATATGTACACCCCCACACTAGTTGCACTTGCATAACTTCAGATGCATTATGCTGAGCAACTACCTTTGTGCCAAAGTGGAATCCAAATTGCTCCTTGTGACAGATCACCCACCATGCCTCAGAATTCCCAACTGTCATATTGTGCTGTAATGAGGAATATTAGGGTTGAGACAGAAAACCATAATAATGGCTACTCTCAACTATTCCATTATGAACTGGGAAGACTCCTCATGTACCAACACCTGCTCTCAATGCATGTTGGATTTCATCAACCCCAGTGACCTGGATCATCATAGTCACACAAACAGGGCTAACAGTATGCTACACATAGTCAGTCTCAAAAGCCAATGTTATGCTTCTTAAGAGTGAAGTGGTGACTGTCATGGCACCCATGCAGATGGACAATGCATGTGCAAATGCTGACTCCTATACAAATGAACTTTAAGCACTCACACAAGTGCAGTGATTGTGCCATTGAAACAGAACCAAGATTCAACTAAATACAAACAAGAAGGCAAACTGGTGGTACCCTGCCTTAAAGTGTACCACAGAAGGTAGCAACTGTTACAGGAGTGAACACGCATGAGTGGAGGTGATCCCTGGTCAGACTCAGTAAGATGCAGATACAACATATAAAACCACACAAAGCTACTGTGAAACTAATCAGCCACATAGTATGAGGCCCACCACAGACCATTCTATAGCTGTGTCATGAATCATAATGGCAACAACAAGACCTGCTGTGCTATACAGCACTATGGCATGGGAAGTACTGCATCTGCAGAAATAGCACCTGCTCATCCAGATAGGGTCTTAGAGAATCCAAACCCACTCCCCCCTCCCCCCAACAAGTACACATAGTTATATATCCATGTATACTACACAGCCCCTGTAATAACAACTATGCAGGTACAAGCTGCACTCTGTAAAGCCATACATACAGCTTTCATGGGACCTGTCAACATCCCAGGGTGTATCCTACAGAAATGTCAGAACAATTTGCTCTCCACATACACATCATGTTCAATCATAGCTTTATGTCAGGCTGTGTACACACTGAATGGTGCACAGCAACAGTTATCACACCCCACAAAGGGGGAGACACCGCTGATAATGGGAAATAGTGCACTACTACCCTGCTGACTCTGGTTTGTAAGGCCATGAACAGTGATCAACTTATTTGATGTAGTCAGTACAGATATAGATGACAGTAAGGTTGATTCACACAGCATATCATGACCATGCCAGGTCTTAGGACACCATCACCCATACTGTGTTCCAGCTACACTCAGTAAACTAGGTGTATATTCCTATGTCACAGGAGTGGTTGGCAACTGGACTGCTGGCAGAACCAACACTACAGAAGGTGTCTGACTAATACACGCACATCAAACCAGTGTCAGCTACAGTAATACAGGGTTAATTCCTGGTACTCCCCCCTCTGTGTTATCTATACCACACAGACTAACACAGACGGCATCTGCCTATTGATGTTTGCAAATGACTATGAACTAGGAGCAATAGTTGACTCAATGTGTGTTGCGGTCAACATACAGAAGGGCCTTTGTGGGTCGATGTGTGCTGTGTGATGTATGGCCACAATCTGACAGCTAAGTATCGAATTGTCATCCCCTATGTTAAAAACCCTGTACCCATGAACTACCACCTAGGCAGCGGTCAACATAATAGAAACTATGTTTGTATGGGATGCAGCTGGACAGTAGTCTTTCCTTTGATAGTTGTTTCATCACACCAGTCAGGTAGTCATACGTGGCACCTCTAATCATGACAGGGTGCCACCCATGAATATAGAGATCATTGTTCAGCCATACTCAACACTCAAGTGATCCATAATAGATCACATATCTCCTTTAAGGGTTATTGGCCATGTTCAAATGGCCTACACTGGCCTTCCAAATCCCTAGCTCCACTATGTTGCATGATGCCTATCTTGAATAAAGCTGTATCCAACCCAGAGATGTTGGACATGCTACACTTACACATCCTGATTTCAAATAAGCACATACTTTATGGACATCCACCTTTCTAGTACAAGGATCACAACATGCCTGACAGATCTCTGTCCCATACACTTTACATACTCCTGCCATACTATGCATCCCTGTCCAGTGAAGCTGCACATAGACCCTCTTTGTGACATGGTGTGATGACCGCATGGCATATATATCAGTAACCCTGTGGCTCAGTTCTGTGGCACTGCTTGAACTGGCCACTGAAACTTACCTGTCTGTTGGCTACAGCTAGGTAAGCTTTCAGCCTAGGCTCATAAATGTCCCAGGGCATATAGCCTACTAGTTCACTATGACCATACATGCTATAGTTGATATCCAACCCTGCAAATACCATCAGGCTAGCCATTGTCCCATGTGTATCACATGTGCAACATGGGTAATACATGGCAAGATGCTAAACAGCTGTACAGTGCCATGTAGATGTATATGGCAAAACACATACATGTACAACTTTCTATGAGCAGGTCTGCAGGGTCACAGGTCATGTCCCTTAAGGTTGTGTATGACTATATATGTGACATATACACAGCATTAAGATCTATTGCATTAATGTGAACACATCCCGGCATGTGCTGATAGGTAAAATCACCAGTGCAGGCAAAGAGACATGCCCACATCAAGACATCCACATGGAGTATGAGCAATGTCATCACTTGATACACACATATATTGTGATAACATCAAATCACCAGTAAGTGTCAAATGTGTGTGAGTTAAACATGTCAGTGGTGTTAGTGTCATGTAGATTTGCAAAGACATATTTGTAATCTTAATAAATGTGATACACACTTATGTTCAGCTGTACTTCTGTACTTCTCTTTGAGTTACTGTGACCTGTCTCTACCATTATGTCTTCATGCCAGGTGCTATGCCGCATGACAGGCTGCCACCATACACCCACTTGGAGGATGAGGTCCTCATCCCATACATCTTTGACAACCATGTAACAATCTTCAGCCATGTGCCACAGGATGCACAGCAGCGGGATGCCCAGTGGGAGGAACTCTGCAGGAGGGTAAATTATGTTGTTGGCCACAATCACACCTATCAGCAGGTATGCTGACACTGCACAGACCTCATAAGATATCGAAACAGTATGCTAATGCAATCACCAGGGAACAAGTTGCAACAGGTGGGGGGCCACTTATCCAGCTCCCACTCACACGTACCGAGGAGCTAATGGCCAACCTGGGGATACCTGCAGACCTCCATCCACAAGCTTTAGCTGGTATTGTGGAGGTGGGTGTCTCTCAACCACAAAGCCTGGAGTTGCCTGGTAAGTCACTACTGCACATATAACACAACTATATTTCATATAGTTGCATGTGTTACTGTACAATATGTAATGTAACATCATTTGCAAGGCATGTATGCACACATGCCACATACTATAGTCTGCTACTCTATGTATGCACAGATGTGCATACTCCATAGTATAGTCTATTTTACTGGCTTATGTTCTAACATGGACATTACACCCTGTAGCTATCACACAGGTGTGGATAATGATCTTACTGCTGTGACACTCCTATTTAGGTACCTCTGGCATTTTGCAGCGACACCAGCCTGTTGCAGGTGAGATTGTTATTTGCCAGGCTTAATAATGCACAGATCATATTAATTGCATGATATCTGCCATGTGGCCATTTAATACACATGCACATAATGTATAGTGGTCCTGTTAATATACACTGGTCAGACCTGCAATGCATCACAGTGGTTACCCATGTGGAATAATTGAAGACTATGTGAAACACCTACACTAAACCTTATAAACTGTCATTGCCCGATGTGTAGACAGCTGTGAATACAATGGTGGAGGTGTGGTTCACTGTAGGGACAGGTACTACAGATCAGCATTACACAAGTGGGGAATACAAACAGTACTATACAGAGAGCATATGTGTGCACACACTCTAAATGTTTTGGAGCTGGAGTATGACCAGCCCACAGCATTCACCCTTGTGGATTATACCCGTGCTATGAAGGTCACACAATGTCATGTGCTATCTGACATGTCCATGACATATAGTGAGCTGACTGCAACACTGCTCAACTATCCTGCAAAACATTATGTCTCACATCCCAAACATACCACTCTTTGTCTGCATAATTCTGTCCTCAGTGGAGCATATGACATCTATGGGTGCATGTCATATGGGATAACACTGACATGTGACATAGATGCCCATCACAACCATTGGACAAGACATGTGTACACATGGCCATGGAAGATGGCCAGAGACATGAAGCAACACACACAGTAGAAGTGATGTACATGTGTGTACACCCTGTTGTACATTGGCTCAACACAATACAATTATGACCTTTGTGTAATGGCGATATTGCAGATGTGAAACACTAAACATCATACAGGCCTGTGCACAGCCTGTGCACAGCTTGTGTAGGCATGACATCAAAACCACCACATAACATGTCTTGAACATCTTAAGTGTGTCACGACATGAAAGCATTCACCTATACAGTATCCAAATACATACATGTGTTGCACAACATACACATACAACCACAGCAGGCCACAGATACAGTACATTCACCTTGCTGGTGTCAGACATCACTGTCATGCTTGCTCCTCATGTGTGTGAGGTACACAGATGGCATGTGGGACATGGAGTACTGCTAAGTTAGCCATGTCTGGGCATAGTTGCCAGGCATCAGTAATATGGTTGCAGATGTGTCATCTTTATACCCTACAGTGACTTGTGTCACACATTCCTCATTAGGGTTTAGTGTGTATACACCTCAGTGATGTGGGTCACATTCCACATTAGATATGTATTGTATCTGAACACAGTCATGGCTATGAACTGTGTCTGTAACTCACACTGTATAGCAATAGTGAAGTCACATGATGCCCTGCAATGGCTATGCACATCAGCTATTTCACTGCATATTTGTAGGGTGGACTGACAACATTGCGTCAGCTGAAGGTCCATGTTAGTATAACATGTCCCTGCATTGGGACACCATTACCTTACTGTACTTTTGAAAGGACACCATTGTGTTACACATGTATGCATGTCATTCAACACATCAGCAGAAGACGTGTCATACTACATCTGATTGGAAAGGTCATATGCCACACATCAGGCTGGTGTACTGTTAACCTGTGCTGGTCTGTGGCACCATTGCAAAGTAGGGACAGCCATGTCAAATGTGTGTACAGCTACATGCACATTGTCTGTAGACTCAGCTCAGGGGTAGGCAGAATAATGTTGAACAGACATGCATTGCTTTGGGGGAGATATGCAATCTAGGGCTCTGGCAAACATAGTATTCACTCCACATACCCTTCTGCACATGTCCTCCTCACACATAGGGGCGGTGGCCAACACAAAGCATCAGTGGCAGATGTACAAAGGTCAGCGATGGTCTGTTAACATGTGGGGTATGTTGCACAAAACATGGCAGTGCAGTGTAACTGTGCATAGTGCATGCATTGTGTTTCAGGTATGGGGCATAAGCTACTAACACAGATGGTGCAACACAGGGGTGTATACTAACTACTACTATAATTGTGTAAGGTGCATGCCTTCTGCTATAACACATGCATGCTGTTTTGTGCAACTCAGGGATGTCTGATAACTACCACTATAATTGTGTAAGCTGAATGCCATCTGCCATATCACATGCATGTTGCATGCCGTTGGGTGCCATAGCATGTGTCTGTCTGTGTGTCTGTCTGTGTGTCTGTGTGTGTCTGTCTGTGTGTGGGCTGTGCTGTATAAGATGTAATGTACAGTTCTTGTCTGCCCCTCACAGGTGTTGATGTAGGTGCGGTGCCCTCCTGCTATCCACCTGATGTTAGTGTTCCCACAGACTCTAGCAGTGATGATGAAAGTATGACTGAGGCACAGGCAGGGTTGTCAGGGGCTAAATCTGTGCCATTGGTTGCCATTCCACCTGTATCCCCCTCATCCCCGCACACAGTTCTCCTGCCTACACATACCCCATCACCAGTGGCCATAAAGGAAGGACAGTTGGCAGATGGTAGCATGGAACAGGGAAGTGTGGAGACTATGGAAGGGGTGCCTGCACACCATGATCCCAGCCAACTGACTGGTGATGCCCCACACAGACATGTGCCCAGAGCTGCTCGTAGGAGGACCACTGGCCAACATGCCCCTGCAAGACAAAGCACATCAGCTGGTGTCACCAGACACATGTTTCAGGCTGTAATGGAGGCACAGTCACGTACTGAATGTCACAACAAAGGTCTGAGGCTTCAGAGGGCTGCTGTCTGTTCTTTAACTGACAACATCCAGGCAATTGCAAATGCTCACTATCATCTTGCAGATATCTTGGATAGACAATTGGGTGACATGGTGGGAGTCCTTGACCATGGCATGTCAATCCTCGAGCGTGGAATGTCTGTGCTGGAACATCTGGTGGGAGTGAGGCATTGGGCACGTGGACATAGGCCAGCTAAATCACCTGTTGAAGGTCTACGTGAACATGCTACTTCACATGCCCGCTCCCATAGTGGCGGTAGCAGCAGCAGTGCAGCTGGTGCTGTGCAGTCCATACCAGGACACAGCAGGCCATGTGCATGGGGTCCTGGATGGTCCCAACAGGGACATGGTTCCAGTGGACATGTGTCATCAGACAGTTCCCAATCTGGACCTCTGCCTGGTAGTGCCCGTGCAACCCCTGGCAGATGTGGCCGGACACCGTGAACTGTGGAACCTGCCCTGTACAGTCTGCAGATGTCAATAATACCCCAGTGTAGGCCAGCCACATGCCAGACCTGTGTGCATACATACACACACACACACATCAGAAACAAATGTAGGGCACCTCAACATACACACGCATAACATCCACACATGCCTAATGATATCAAAGGCCCTAACCCACACACACATGATGTCATCTAATGGTGAAGCCTAGGCCTCTGGCAAACATTATCATCCTGTGCATGTGATGATGCCTGTGCCGCATCCCTATCATCCACATCATCGGTGCAGGGACATGCTCATATGGTCTGATGCACAGGGTGAACATACTAGGAAGACAATTGTAGATTAATATTGTTGAGTAGTGTTTGATAGGCAATGGACGTACCATGTATTACAGTTTTAGAATGCATTTGGTATGTTTGACAGTATGTATCATATGTAACAGTAAATGCATGTTGATCTTGATGTTCTGCCCTCCTCTTTCAGGTGTAATTGTATGTGCCAGGGAATGTCGGTGTTTGCAGTTAGTGTCCCATATGTAAATGTTGACTACTCACAGGTCTGTATGACTATAACTGCATGCACTTTGTAGTTTCCACATCACAGTTTTAATCTCCCACGTTTTAATTATGTTTACTGATCTAATGATCCAAGAGCATGATAGCTGTGTAGTAAGCTACTGTGTTCAGAGCCATCACATCCATAGTTGCTGACATCACAGGTATAGTTACCTGGAGCGAGGAGGAGGCAAAAGAGTGGTATAGCAGATGACAAGGGTAAAGGCCAGTGGAAAAAAGTGGCTTCTGATTGGGAAGCAGTAATACCCGCTCTCATGACAGGATGCAAACACAGACACACCCACACACTCAGGGATTCACAGACACAGTAACACACCCACACACTCAGGGATTCACAGACACACTCTGAAACACACACACACACACACACACACACACACACACACACACACACACACACACACACACACACACACACACACGCCCACAGTTGCCAGTGTTGTGATGAGAACCCCTGCCTGTGTGCAAATCATCATAATAGTACTACGCAATTACAAGATGCACCACAGAGATTACACATGTACAGGTAGTCAGAATGGCCTAGGATCGAGGACATCAACAGGGATACTAGAGTGCAGTGAGTGAATGTGGAGTGGGGGGTTCATCAGTTGGCTATGTAACAACAAGGGTCACCCCAGGGTGTACATGTTTACAGGCAGTTAGAATGCCTTTCTAAGATTGATGACATCAAGAGGGATACTAGATTGCATTGAATGGATGGGGGGAGGGGGCCTTAACATTTCACTATGGTAAAATATAGCCTCACAACAGGGACTGGACAGCCATACATACGCACACACACACTGGCATTCACAAAGATATACACCTATGTCACACACATAAGACACTTGACATGTGTGAGATTCAAGCACCTGCCTATGCCTTTCTTTCTACACTTCACTCTGTACTGATGTCTACCACAGTGTTCAGAAGAGTGAAAAACATTTGGGATGTATTCCCCACCATACGTGACATATATGGACACACCCACACACCCACACTTGCCAGTACTGTGAATCAAACACCTGCCTATCTCATGATAGGTATTACAGAGTTACAGAATATTGCAGCACATGCTACAAAGCATACTGTCTCTTTCCTTTGCCACCTGTGCTGATACATGCACAATATATACACAGGGCAGGTGTTACTGTTACAGGTGTCAAGAGCTTTGCCTTCAGTGTCACCCTTACTGCATTCTACGTTGTGTGTCTTCCACTTCAGTTAACAGAACCATAGTGTAGCAGTTACACGGGTTATTGTAGGAATGGCTGTAACACACCTGTGAGCTGTCCTCAATAATCATTCATCTGCAAAGTAGCCCCACCACTTAGTAGTCATGTCCAAACATCTGTCCATACCTAAAGTACAGCTTACTGTACTTTGAGCATATTACCATATACAGTTGGCAATGTTGAGGCTGCATTGCAAAAGCATGATGCACTAAGACAACAGTCACCTTCAAACATCAGACACTGCACACACATGGAATCTAAACACACATGAATACATGTACACATATGCAGTCTCCATCAGTAAGTGGACTAGCAGGTCAAGAGGATACATTCCACAGCTTCTCCACACCATGTGTGAAACCTAGTCTAGCATTACACCATAATGGATGTTGTATTCATGTACTGGTAGGACACACAACCACCTTCACTGAGTAGCCAAGTGTACATTAAAGCCAACAGCACATATCAGCAAGGCACATACACAGCAATATTCCATGTCATGATCCCACAAACTGTTACTTGACAGTTCTATGGTGAAGCCAGGGCACTGTAATGGTCAACAGTGAGCACTTCATATATGACACATACATCTCATGATGATTACTGGAAGAGTGCCAGAAATGTGCTCTGTTTGAGCTAGGCATTACACTCATTCAAGCATGTGCAAGGTCTGTGGCTTGTAAACATCTCACTCCAGCACGTTCTGGCTATTGTGGTAATAAGGTTAATGTCCAGACAGCACACAGCGGATATGGCTTGCAATTGTTGACATGGGGTATATGTAGGAACTGTGGGCACACATGGCTGTACATGTCATAGACATAGCATCTGTAACTACTCAGGAACATACAGAGCATAGCTGTATTTGCATGAGTCTGTCAATACAGGCCATGTGTGTAGGTCCTATGATCCTGTTATTTAGGTATGTATGTAGGCATTGCATTAGGTGGACATGTCTAATGACATACATGCCACATGGGTTGTTGTACGCTATGATAGATGTCATGGGTGACCAGTAGAGAGGGAATATTACCTCTGTCAACATAGATATCAAACCTTATGTACTGTTATCATTCAGCAGCCATGGGCCTATCTGCCATGTGCATATGTCTAATGAATGTAGCCACTTGTATGTAGAAGGACAGCAGCTATGGTATTTTCATTTACATTGTATGAGTGTGGGATGTGCATATCCAGGGCAGGTACATTTAAGTCATATCCAACCATGAGGGTGTTATTTACTGGTGTACAGCAACAGTCAACTGTTTTAATGCTGACAACATCTGAGGGATGCTGGTATGTGTACAACTGACCTGGTTACAAACAGTGGTATAATTGCATTGCATAGCACATTATGCAACTGTGGCAGTACATGGGTACTTTGCACAGTTCATGTAGGACTAGGTACAGTCCACCAATCGAAGGTTATTTGGTGTTCTACCATACTATGTCATACCACATGTATGGATGTGTGTTGGTAGT